>NC_025994.2:5858616-6076492 GCF_000442705.2 Elaeis guineensis | reverse complement strand
TAAGGGTAAGCTTGCTTAATTTTGCTTTGGAGGTCAAAGATTAGAAAAATATGTATCTAACCTTTCCAGATCTTACAATGGTAGGAGCTTTGTGCATTAGACTCTTCTTTTTTAATCCCACACTACGTACCTCCTATATTTTTTTATAAAGTCGTAAACCAGCAAGCTAGAAAATCATGCTTGCTCAATGAAGTTGGCATTCGAAGATCTACCTTATGCTCATAGAATTCCATTATTAGCTAAATATATATGCGCACTTTACTTGAGACCATTGGGTTAACATGTTTTCTCTTTACCCAGTCTCCAATTGCTATAGAGGGCTGAAAGGATCCAACTTATGGATATATATATATATATATATATATATATATATATATATATATATTATATATATATATATATATATATATATATTTCCGTAAGTAGGGATAGACCAAAACCCTTTATTTATAGTTGTTATGGATCCACACATCATAAGTCATAGTTCTAAAAGGATCCATTTCTCCGTTCGTATATAATTAGGAATAGTGTCTTAACTTGATTGGATTAAGTTGTTCACCTATATTAAAATAAAATTGTAAAGAGATCCTAGCAAATGATAATTTAGTCCATAATAGGTATGAGGACACATGTAGATATGTGTTTATTCCTGTATTGGCTATACACTGTATTCTTTGATACCTAGACAAAGAAACCAAACAGTATCTTATAGTATTTTAAGGTGAGATCTTGAATTTTTATAAATAATATTAGAGCAAACCAAGTTCAATACCGATGTTATAGAGGCATATGCAAATAAATTCATTTGAATTAACTGTAAACTAATTATGATATTTGTGATTAAAGTTATTATATTTTTGAAAAATTTGAATGAATTTTAAATTCTTAGCTTGACAAGAATGTTAAAATTTAGATGGAGAGAATATATAAGGACCTAGATGGACATATGTTTCATCCCACATCTACTATATATTTAGATATTGGATCAAGGATGAACCTTTTTGGTTGTTATATTGGAAATGAAACAATTCTAATAGATATTCTCTCATGGACTAATGCAGGACAAGTGTGGTATGCATTATTTACATCAAACACTGCCGATGATTTTTTTTTTTTTGGTCTAATTAATTGCATATGCTCTTGTTATGGGTATCACACAGAAGAGAAATGTCGATGTGCTTCTTTTAAATGCCAATGACCACTGAAAATTATTTTTTTGAGAACGTACGTATTGAATGTAATCAGCATGGAAAGCGCAGATGCTACCTCCAGAAGAACACAAGAAATGAAGATATTGTTCAGAAAGAGTCCAATGCAACTAGATATGGCGAGACGTCAGAAGGTTCAGTGAATTCGAGCTTCAAAAGATGCTCGAGAGAAGGACAGGTGACACAGGTTCTCAAGGTTCAAAGGCTGCGCGTCCCCGGGTCATCAACCCGTGACGCTGACTTGTTTGCGAAGCCATCTTTTATAGCTTTATAGTTGACTACTTATACAGCATCCTGATAATATCCACCTTGGAAGTTGAGAGTTGTGCGAGGCATGATGCATTGCGACGCCAAATTTTTGCCTGTCCGTAGAACTCATCCATGACACGACACTTCATCGAACGTCATATCAGATTTCCTCTCTTTTTTTTTTTCTGCGGCAGTGCCATCATTTTTGAAGCATGGTAGACATTTAGATACATCATATGAATGACCATTTCCTTTCAATTCTTTGTCACTAAATGTTGCCAGACATCTGTCTCAGACCAAGGGAGGAAAAAAAAGGTTGGTACTTGATATTATTAAAAAAATAAAGAAAAAAAATTGAGACACATCTCCTCAAGATCGTATAAAATTAAATGAACGGGTGAACGTTAAAAAAGAGGAATTTACATCTCTAGGTCAAACAAGAAAGTTTAAATTAAAAATAAACTTCAAAATCAAAATTTCAAATTCTCATGTTTGTTTGTTCCTGTATATTACTAGAAATCCTATCTCTTCTTCTTCTTCTTCTTTTGATAAGATGGAGTATTCATGCAATTCTAATATGGGTACAATCAAATAAATTAAAAAAAAAAAAATAGAAAGCCAAAGAAAGATAACCCACATGCACATCAGTCCATACAATCCTCTCGATATACTCTATCACATAGAAGGCCATACAATCAGTAGTACTATTAGTTTCATAATAAACATGATAAATATCGATGGAACAGCAGCTCCCCGCCATGCACCATATATCATGAATAAGAGGGTGTACTACCGCCGTTGATGGTTGCCCCACAATTAAGCAATCACAGTAGCTAAGGCGATCTCGATCACCAACCTCTTCTTTCCTAGCCTCAACCTGGCGAAGGTGATGCTTGCTCAAGCTGCCTCTAGCTCTGCTTCCAGAATAGTGTTGCCAATAAGGTGACACTGAACAACAGCCAGAAACTTTGGAGTTAGGTCTAGAAATCATGAATCCCATATCTCTTTGCTGCCTCTCACGCTACCATCGAAGTTGACTTTGAGATAATTTAGGGATGGGGGTTCCCATGTGATGAACACTAATGGATAGCTGGTGGAGCAACCGAGGAGTCTCAAATGTCATAAGTAGTCCAAGTCGAACCAATCGCTAAACAGCATATGACCCTTACAGCATGAATCATTGCCCTTTTTAGGATCAGTCTCATCGATTACCATGTCACCTCAAAATGCTCCTGCTCCTAGCCAACTAGAAGTGGTAAGTAGTGTAAATAGCTCGGATGACCAAGGCCCTAAATAAGTCAGACTCGATGCTCCTCCAGAGAACCTCCAAGAAAACCTAAGCTGGCTCCACAGGGGTAGTGGTCATGGTGAATAGATCCACCATCCTCCATACCTATCAAGCTCTAGAAAAAATGAAGAGGACATAATCCACAATCTCCTCCTCCATACCATAGTTGGGGCACATCATCGGGAGATCCATGGCTCTAGTTTGCAAGATTGCTCTGGTCAGGAGGTGGCGCCACACCATCTTCCAATGAAACAATCTAACTCTTAGATGAATATGCAGCCTCCAAAGCCATGCCTCATCTAATCTTCTAGTCAGAGACCCTCCATATACCTCATACAAGTTCTTGAACACCACTCTTAAAATGCAAGCCGACCACCACACTCTCACATCTGGGCTAGCATGCACAGGCAGCATAATAAACAACACCCTCTCTACCAAATCAATGCCAAAAAGGTGAGACAATAAATCAATGTTCCAACCTCTCCCCCCAAGCCAAAACAAGTTGCAAATGCACACTGACTCCACGGTCTCCATGTTCATGGAGGTGGGCCATCTACTCAAGGGTAGCTCAGCAATCTATGGGTTTCAATAGAAATTGTTTAATTGTTCATCACCCATAAGCCATCTAACTCAATCTAGTGCCATATGAACACGAGAGCAAATCTCTTTCCACAGGAATAAGCTTTACTGAATGGGCTGAATATCAATATCAATGGTCCATGAATCATATCTGACCCTCGTCATCGCACTTTAGAGGCAGTCCAGCTATAACAAGAATGTAGCAGCATATCTGACAATCAGCACCTCGTGTCTTGCCACCACGGACTAAATACCAAAGCCCCCATCCCTAATCAGCTGACAGACTACATTCTAAGCCAGAAGATGACACCTCCCCCACCTCAATGAGACCCCTATAAAAAGCTTTTGAAATGCTGCTCAAACTTCATCAACTTGGTCTTTGATAGAATAATGTGTGACATCATGTAGATCAAAATCAAGCTGAGCACCGATCTCACTAGCGTGACCTTACTCATCATAGAAAGGCATCTAGTCTAAACAACCCTCCAGTCGTCCCAGAATCACCTCCTCCAACTCGGTACACTCAGGTTTTCAGAGTCTGTGCCCAGTGATGGAAACCCCAAGGTAATGGCAAGTCTCGGTCTGCTCTATAATCCCCGAGAACTATTCGATCACCTACCTTAATTGGCATTTAGTCTTTAGGTTGATGTATAAAGCAGGCTTTAGTAGATTCATCTTCTATCCAAATACCCTGTAATACTCCTCTAAAATCCTCCTAAAGCTACCAACATTCTAAGTAGTTACCCAGCCCACTAATAGACAGTCATCTACAAAAAAGATATGCAAAATTGGCCTAGCTCTTAGGGTAGGCTTGTAGGATTCCAGAGCCTACTCCATGGTAGCCATCTGCAATGCCCTAGACAAAGCGTTAGTGTAGAGGATAAAAAGAAAGGAGGACAGGAGACAATCTTGATGAAGGCCAACAGTAGACTGGAAGTATTCTGTAAGGATACCATTGACCAGGATCGTAAAGGAAGATGACCTGATACAACCTATAATCCATTTGATCCACTGCCCATGAAATCCGAAGCTCCCTAGCATATCTACAAGAAACTGTCAGCTATGATCATACACTCTCTCCATATCAAGCTTAATGGTGATGAACTAGAGCTCTTTGTAAATCATGCATGAACACCTATATGATCATCACATTATAGGAGATGCTATGACCCCTGACAAAGACATCCTACTCCTGACTAATCAACCTAGGAAGAACCAGCTTCATCCATCCAACCATAATCTTCATGCAGGCCTTGTATAGATCTTGATATAAAAACCTATTACATAGCCTCCATTATCTCATTCCAAATAATCATCTAGCGTGACCTAAAGAAGAAGGATGGAAACCCATCAGGATCAGAGGCCTTGTCCTCCACCATAGCACAAAAAGATCTATGGATCTCATCCGTCGACACTGAACCAATCAATGTATCATTGTCCTGCATCGAGACTTGGACAGTAGGAGAAGAAATGATAGATAGCTCACCACCCCTAAGCCACTCAGTCCACCTCATTTGAAAGAATCGAAAGACCTCCTGCCTAATGTCCTCCTCACCCTCCGTCTAGTGTCCCCCATCATCCCACAACATCCAATTTCAATTCTTCTACCTTCTGATAACAACCAACTAATGGAAGAATTTGATGTTTCTGTCACCCTCTCAATTCATTAGATTCTAGACTATTATCTCTAAAGCACCTCTTGCTGGCTCAAAAGAGAGTGATGCATGGTGAGCCTCTACCATAGCTCCATGAGGTCTGCCTCAGCTAGCCCCCTAACCTAGTCCTCTCTCCTTTGAAGCTCAGTTACGGCAGCCTCAATGTCATCCAGCCTCCTAAAGATATCATCAACCTTCTCTAGGTTCCACTGTCGAAGCTGGTGTCTCATCAACTCCAACCTCAAAGTGATGCGGTACATCATATCACCACACATTGGTAGCCTCTCCTTTCGCTCTATATCCTAAGATCAGAGATAGGATAGCCATAATTTCTCAAATCAGAAAGGATTCGGATATAAGAGGTCTACATCAATAGAGATCAGCATCAGATAATGATCAAATGCAAATCTTAGGAAGGTAACAGACCTGATGACTTGGATACATCTGGATTCAGTTGGCCATACCGAAAGTCCTATCAATGCGCTCCCCAAACCCTGGTCCTATCCTGTTAGTTATTACACCAAGTAAACCTAGGATGAGATAAACCAGCCCATTCACCTGGATAAATTCATGGAACTCCCTTGCCTTAATCCTTTCAGTGAAAGACTTACCTCCCTTCTTCTAGATAGTATCAATCCAATTGAAGTCTTCTACTACCAAGGAAAGAATATTTTGTTCAATCAATCTGGCTATCTCACTCTACACCACTTGCCTGTTTCTGTAATCTATGCTCATACATAGATAAGATAAAAGTCAAGGAAGACTATTATTTTTCGAAATTATAATGACCATATGCTGATCATGATTATAGAAGCCATCCACATTAGGGCGCCCCACCCCCCCCCCCCAATTCTCCAAGCCACAATAATACCCCTTAATAGCCCACAGGACTCAATTGCATAGAAGCCCCACACCCTCATAAATCTATACCTAGTACGGATGAGGTTTGTTGGGGAATACCGACCGATCCTGCCCGTACCGACTTATAATCGGGCCGACTGACCGACCGACCGTCCGACCGACTGACCGACCGACCGTCCGACGATCAACCGACCGACCGACCGAACGCCATCACCGGCCAATTTACGGCCCTTAACCGACTGAGGATGTGTCGGTCGGGTATACTTTTCCCGACCGACTGAACCTGGAAGTCTGATGGCCGATTCTCGCAACACGCCCGGCTGGCCTTCGGAGGAACCCCAACCTCCATCCGACACCGCACAACTGGCCACCGACCTAGGGTCGGTCGACTCTTTCGATCGCCGTACGACTGTCACAAACTGTCAGCCCTGACAATGGCATGCGGCACTGCCGCCTAGGGGCATTGTCAACCCTAGTGATTTGACAGCCCCATGGCGATGGGATACTTTTACGGCGACTCTGACAGTCTACAATGAGTTGACAATTCCTCAATTGTCCGTGCCATTAATGACGGCGCCATACCACGCTCCACTATATAAATCGGGGAAGGCAACAGTGCAGGGGACCTCCATTTTTCGACTTCAAAACCACAGGCTTGCTCCTCCCTCTCTCTCTCTCTCTCGATTGAGCTCTCTGTCTTCGTTTCACTGTTGCCCAACCACCTCTCTGACTTGACCGTCAGAGGGTCCCCGCCGGAGCCACCTCCTGTCAGTGTGGACTCCCTTTTTTGTAGGCACTCATTTTCCGACGATCAGGCGACGAGGGGATTGGCCGCAACAGATTGGCACGCCAGGTAGGGGGAAGCAAGCTATACGGCACCAAGCCTCCCCAAGCAGGAGATACTGATGATGAAGATAAGAGCCCAGCGATCGAGGATCACCAGGTCGGCAAGGCGCTCTTCCCGCCGGGAAGAGGCCTCCCCGCCACCCTCAGCGGCGGAGCCCAGCTCTCCACACCCCGCGGTGACTACGGAGGTGCAGATCGCGGCCATCGTATGGCAGATGACCGTACTGACGGACGCGGTCAAGAGCCTCCAGCAACAACCGACGGCCCATCCGATGCCCTCCAGGAGCAGCCGCCGACGCCCACGCCGATCCCCGTCGCCTCCGCGCGAGCGCCCGCAACAGCGCTCCCACGGAGAGGAGGAGGGACGCCCATGGCGCGATGACCGACAGTCCCAGCAGCTCTCTCCTTCCCTGCTGGAATGGGCGAGGAAGGAGAAGCGACCGCGAACACTGTCCGCCTCCCTCTCGAAATCTTCCGGAGACTCCACTCCTGGGGTCTCCCAGCACCAACGGACGGACGACTACGAGCGCAGGTTCGAGAAAATCGACCGTTGGCTCGCGCAGTTGGAGGTGGACGGTCAGAAGTCTTCGAACGACGTCGACTTCCAGACCGCCCAACCTCTCTTCCGACTAGTTCTCGACGAACCGATCCCCAGTCGGTTCAAGATGCTGCACGTGGAGCCATACGACGGCTCCACCGACCCAATCGACCACCTTGAGAGCTACAAAGCTCTCATGACGATCCAAGGGGCAACCGACGCTCTCTTTTGCATCGGCTTCCCCGCCACACTCCGCAAGACTGCCAGGGCCTGGTACTCCGATCTTCGATCGGGAAGTATCCACTCCTTCAGGCAGCTCGAGCACTCTTTCATGGCTCACTTCAGCACCAGCCGGAAGCCGCCGTGAACGTCGGACAGCCTTTTCTCCCTCAAACAAGGGGAGAATGAGACGCTCCGACACTTCGTGGCGCGATTCAACACGGCCACGCTTGAGGTCCGGGACCTCAATGAAGACATGGCTATCTCAGCCATGAAATGGGGGCTGAGGGCGTCCCGATTTACCTACTCTCTGGACAAGACCCTCCCCGGACGTACGTCGAGCTGCTGGAGGGCGCATACAAGTACATGCGCATGGATGAAGGAGCTTCCGACCGACGCTTGGCCGAACCCAGAGACCCGAAGGAGAAGTGGAGGAAGGGTCGGGAACCCGCCGAACCCAGCAGGCCCCCGACCGATAGTCGGGTCTCGCCACCCCGACGAAACCAAAAGTCACCCCGGCAACAGACTCCAAGGCCGACACGCCCCAGGTATGATTCCTACACTCCTCTCTCCACTCTCCGTGCGCAGATTCTATTGGAGATCGAGGGGAAAGAATACCTGCGACGGCCTCCGCCTCTGAAGGCAAAAGGCCTCGACCATCGGAAGTACTGCCGATTTCATCGAGGCCACGGCCACAACACCGAGCAATGCATCCAGCTTAAGGATGAGATTGAAGCCCTCATTCACCGGGGGTATCTCGATAAATTTCGAAAGAACCCGCCGACCCAACCGGTTGCCGACCGACGACCCCAGCCGACTGAAGAAGCGATGACTAACCAGCCGACGGCCGGGGTCATCAATATGATCTCCAAGCGGCTGGGTCCGGGGACGTCTGCGGGAGGGGAGCCGACGAAGAAACTGCGCCCGGACGACGTAATCACTTTTACAGAGGAGGACGTTCGGGGCATCCAAACTCCCCACGACGATGCTGTTGTTGTTTCGGCAATAATAGCAAACTATGATGTAAAAAGAATTTTTGTTGATAATGGAAGTTCGACAAATATTTTATTTTACTCGACCTTCTCCCGGATGCAACTGTTAACCGACCGACTTAAGAGGGTCTCTATGCCCTTGATCGGCTTTGTCGGAGACGCTGTCGCGATGGAAGGAGAAATTATCCTGCCTGTGACGGCCGGCACCGAACCGCGACAAAGCAAGATCACCTTAACTTTTGCGGTCGTCCAAGTGCCTTCGGCCTACAACGCCATACTTGGACGATCCGGACTAAACGCCCTCAAGGCAATCGTCTCGACGTACCATCTCCTCGTTCGGTTCCCGACCAAAAACGGGGTCGGAGAGATGCGCGGGGATCAACAGCTCGCCCGATGATGCTTCCAGATCTCCGCTCAAAATGATGAGTTGAGGGGCTCCCTGACGATCGACAAACTGAACCAACGGGAGAAGGAAGAACGGGGTTCGCCGGCCGAGTAGCTCATGTCGATCCTGATAGCGAAAAATCCTGACCGGAAGGTATGGGTCGGGTCTCAATTGCCCGACCCCGAACGACGACGATTGACGGAGCTGCTGACAGCCAATGCCGACGCATTTGCTTGGTCGGCAGCAGATATGTCGGGCATCCCCCCGGAGACAATAACCCACCGACTCAACGTCGACCCGACGATGAGGCCGGTGAGGCAGAAGAAGAGGTCCTTTGCTCCAGAGAGACAGAGGGCCATCGACGAAGAAGTGGACAAGCTGCTCGAGGTAGGCTTCATCAGAGAATCCACGTATCCCGATTGGCTCGCCAATGATGTCATGGTTAAAAAAGCCAGTGGAAAGTGGAGGATTTGCATCGACTATACCGACCTGAACCGAGCCTGCCCAAAAGATAGCTTTCCACTTCCAAAGATCGACCAGCTGGTGGACGCGACGTCCGAATTTTGACTGCTCAGCTTCATGGACGCCTTTGTCGGATACAACCAGATCCGGATGGCGCCTGAAGATGAGGAGCACACTGCCTTCGTGACCCCCAAGGGCCTCTACTGTTATCGGGTGATGCCCTTCGGGCTGAAGAACGCCGGCGCCACCTACCAGCGACTTGTCAATAAGGTCTTTAAAGACCAGATCAGGAGCAATATGGAAGTATACGTGGACGATATGTTGGTGAAAAATGCACAGATCCCGGATCATGTTCGGGATCTCGAGGAGACCTTCTGCACTCTACGACGACATCGAATGAAACTTAATCCGACCAAGTGCACTTTTGGAGTAACCTCGGAGAAGTTCCTCGGATTCCTCGTTTCTCAAAGGGAGATCGAGGCAAACCCTGAGAAAATTAAGACGATCATCGACATGCGTCATCCGAACACCAAGAAGGAGGTCCAACAGCTGAACGGAAAAATCGTCGCTCTCAGCCGGTTCATTTCTCGATCGGCTGAAAGGTGCCTCTCATTTTTCAAAACTTTGTGGCAGGCAAATGGTTTTTCTTGGTTGGATGAGTGCCAACGGGCCTTTGAAGATTTGAAGAAGTACTTAGCTTCTCCGCCGCTGCTCGTAAAGCCGCAGGTCGGGGAGACCTTGTATCTCTACTTGGCCACATCCTCTGAGGCGGTCAGTTCGGTGCTCGTCCGAGAAAATGAGAGCCAAACCCATCAGCCTATCTACTATACCAGCAAAGTACTCCACGGTGCCGAAGCCCGATATTCGGAGACAGAAAAGATGATTTTCACCCTGACCGTCTCCGCACAGCGACTCCGTCCATACTTCCAGGCTCATGCCATAGTGGTTCTCACCAACCAGCCCCTGAGGGTGATATTGCGCCGACCGGACACATCGGGATGACTGGCAAAGTGGGCGATGAAGCTCAGCGAGTTCGACATTCAGTACCGGCCACGGCCTGCCCTGAAGGCTCAGGTCCTGGCCGACTTTATCGCCGAATGCCCGACCACCGACCTAGGGTCGGGAGCTGTGGACCCAGGACGAGACGCGGTCTCCGAGCCAGACCCAGTCTCTACCTGGGTACTGCACATCGACGGAGCTTCAAATGCTCAGGAGAGTGGGGCAGGGCTCCTGCTCACAAATTCGGATGGGGTAATCGTCGAGTACGCCCTCCGATTCGACTTCAAGGCCTCCAATAACCAAGCCGAGTATGAGGCACTCCTCGCCGGCTTGAGGATGGCAAGGGAGCTGGGCATCGACAGCCTCCGGGCATTCTCCGACTCTCAGCTGATCGTGGGGCAGGTCAAAGGCGAATTCGAGGCCCGAGATCCGACCATGATTAAATATCTTCAGAAAGTGAAGGACCTCGTGGCGCGCCTCAGATATTTTAAAATTTCCCACATCTCTAGGTCAGAGAACGCCCGTGCCGACGCACTCTCCAGACTGGCGACTTCGGCCTTCGACTCTTTGGGCCAGACGTTCGTGGAAAACCTCGAGCAGCCGAGCATCGACCGGGTCGAAGGAGTACAGTAGCTGGCAGCTGAACCAAGCTGGATGGATCCGATCGTCCGGTTCCTAACTGACAGGATCGGCCCCAAGGATCTCACGGAGGCCAAGCGGCTCCGATGGTCGGCCTCCCAATATGTAATCATGGACGGCCGACTCTACAAAAGGTCGTTCTCCCTTCCATTGCTTAGGTGCTTGGGACCGATCGACGCAGACTATGCTCTCCGCGAAGTGCACGAAGGGATTTGCGGGAATCACTTGGGGGGCAAGTCTCTGGCCTACAAGGTCCTGCGACAGGGTTACTACTAGCCTACCATGAGGAAGGACGCGATCGAGTTGGTCCGGAGGTGCGAACCTTGCCAGAAGTATGCCAACGTTCAACACCGACCGGCCAGCCAAATCGCTCCTATTGTTGCTCCATGGCCCTTCGCTCAGTGGGGAGTCGACATTCTCAGTCCTTTTCCTCCAGCATCGGGTCAAAAAAAGTTCATAGTTGTCGCCATCGACTACTTCACCAAATGGGTGGAGGCCGAACCCTTGGCGCAGATCACCGAGCGAAAGATGGAGGACTTTGTCCAAAAATCTATCATCTTCAGGTTCGGGTTGCCGCATACTATCATGACCGACAACGGACGGCAATTCGACAACCAAGACTTCAGGGATTTCTGCGCAAGATTCCACATCACGCACCGACTGACTTCAGTCGGACACCCACAGTCCAACGACGAAGTCGAGGTGACCAACCGGACCTTACTCCATGGACTCAAAACCCGACTAAATGAAGCCAAAGGCCTCTGGGTCGACGAGCTAGGCTCCGTCCTGTGGGCTTACCGAACGACCCCCCGCATTTCGATCGGGGAGTCGCCTTTCAGCTTGGCCTACGGGATGGAGGCGATGATCCCACTCGAGGTTGGACTGCCATCTTCAAGGGTCGAGCAGTATCAAGAGCCGGACAACTCCGATTGTCAGAGGGCCGACCTAGACCTCCTCCCCAAACTGCGAAACGAGGCTCAAATTCGCATGGCTTCGTACCGACAGAAGGTAGCTCGGTATTACAATGCCAAAGTCAGACCAAAGCTCTTCAGGCCTGGTGACTTGGTCCTGAGAAAGGCAGAGGTCTCGAAGCCCCTGGACCAAGAAAAGTTGGCTCCAAACTGGGAAGGGCCCTACACGGTCGCAGATACCTATGGTCCGAGGGCCTACCGACTGGAGACTCTGGAGGAGAAACCCATTCTCCGGATGTGGAACGCTGACAACCTGAAGTTGTATTACCAATGAACTCTGTACTTGTCCAGTCAGAATACAAATCCAGTTTGAAATCTCAGAGTTTATCTCTTCGACTGACGATCGGCGCTCGCCAAGGTCGAGCCCCGACGTGCCAACTCGGACTTGGTATCCGTGCGAAACCGATGGCTCCATAGTCGATGAAACATCGGACCCTTACGAGGACCGATATATTTATATTGACGGGAGTTGACACTCCTTCGACGGTCGACGATACATCGGACTCTCACGAGGACCGACACGTCTATATTGATGGGAGTTGACACTCCTCCTATGGTCGAACTTTTGGACCAGACCATCGGCTAACATGCCGATCGAGCCCCGACAAAAGAAAGGCGGAATGCTTGTGCGACCGACGTCAGGACTCCCGACCGAGCTGCGGCCGGTCGAAGGATATTCGGCTTGCCACCGTCTATCGCACAATGCGACCTCAGTCACATTCATGACTCACCGACCGAGCTACGGCCAGCCGAAAGATATCCGGCTTACCCCCGTATATCACGAGGCACAGTATAGGTACCCGACACAAGGGTATCGGGATCCGACTTGCCGTCGTCTCCCCGACTAGGCGCGCCCGACGACATTCGGTGAACGCATCGGAAGAGACCTGACTGCCAAGCCTTCAGCTGGCGGTCGGTCGACTTTCGACTCAACAAACGCGCCCGACTCATGGCCGGGGAAAGGACACCCGACTGAAGACCTCGACTATCAAAGGCCGATCCAAAGTCGGGACTTGTCCTACCTTCGTGGCGGCACGAGTTGCCGAACGTCCTAACCAACCTATATGAGTTAGCGACTTACGAAGACATTCTACAACACATAAGAGAAACAAAAACAAGCAGAGAAAAAAGTTTAAGTCCAAAAACTTTGATTTCATTGAAGATCAAAATAGGTTTTACAAAGATAGGCCGAAGCCCGATTACAAGCCAGAGCAAAAGCAAAAAGGAAAAACAAAACCGACTAATCGTCGGAGTCGACCTCCTCCACTGGGTGGCAATGGGAGATGGTCGGCGGATCCGCTCTGACTTCCGCAGTCGGGGCTGACTGATCTTCGGTAGCCGGCTCTTCATCCTCTTCGGCTTCCGCCCTGGTGGAAAGGCCTTCCGACACTGGTTCGGCCGTCTCCTCCGCAGCTGGGGCCTCCGATTCTGGCAGAACTACGCCGCTGAGATCAAGTATCGGGTACAAGCCTCGAACGGCTTCCCGAGCATCCTCGTACCCGACCCGGTATGAGAGGAAGCTGCTCTCCAGAAGTTCTTCTCGGTACTCTTCCGAGTCCCGAAAGTCTTCGACGGCCTGACTCAGAGCCTCCTTCGCCAACTCAGCCTCGGCCTTTGCGATGTCTGCGTCGGCCTGAGCGATGGATAAGCCTTCTTCGGCCTTGGCGAGGTTTCCGAGACTTACTCCGAGCTGCTCGCGGTCGGCCTCCAGCTCCTTAGCGAAGCTGTCTCGCTCATGCCGAAGCCGGCGGACGGTCCGGGACTTCTTCTTCGCATCGTCCTTGGCCGACTGAAGCTCCGACTCCGACGACGCCAAAGCTCCCTTGAGTCGAGAGACCTCCTCCGTGAGTCGGGAGACCTCCCCCTCAAGTCGGCCCTCCCGGTTGGTCGACTGTTGCAGCTGGTCGACCAGGATGACCTTATCGGCTTCAAGGCCCGCGACCTTGTCTCTCCAGGCCGTGCGCATGTCGCCGAACTTTCGGTATCCGGCCTCCAGCTCAGAGATATTGAAGACCAGCTGCACAAGGTAACACCGACCGATAAGAAAGCGGATTTATGAGAAACTGCGTTAAAAAGCAAAGGAAAGAGGAGCTTACCCGGATCATCATCGGATAAAATGAAGACAGCATGTCAGAGACACGCTGGTTCTTCATTGCATCGATGTCGGTGGGAAGGAGGAGCGCCTGACACAGTCTCCTGGCCAAGTCATGGTCGGCCAGGCCCGACGCACCTTCGGGTAACGGGAAGTCGGTTGATCCTCCATCGGCCGACCGCCCTTCGTCGCTCGACGCCATGGGGGCCTTGCCTCGGCTAGATGCCCAGGCCCTGACGTCGGAGATTGACGGCAGGCTTGAGCCCGACCGAGTCTCGACCGACGGCACGGCGGCAGCAGGCGCCGGTCGCTCGGGTTCGTGAGCCTCCTCTCGATCTTCCTCCACCTGCTGGGCGGTTGGTGCGTCGTCTACGGACTCAGCAGCCCGTCTTTCAGGCGAAACGGCGCCCTCGCCCGACGGTCCCTCGGACGGGACTTCGACGAGCACTGTCGGCGCTGACAGTGCAATGACCGGCTCCGTCTCCGACCCAGTCGGTTCGCTCGGTGGAGCCGCACGGGGCCTCTTGGGAGGCTGCGATGGCCCGGCACCTTGCGCCGGCCTCTTCCTCACGGCGTACTGACGTATGTCTGCTGCCGTCAGTCGTGTCCTCGGCGGCATATCTGAAAAGAACGGTAAATGGTCAGTGCCGAAAAGAAAAAACAAAAAGAAGAAAGAGGGGTAAGGAAAATGAAAAACCGACCTAAACGGAGGACCGGGCTAAGGCCGGCGTCGTACAGGGCCTGCTCGGTGACAAGCTCGCTCTGCTTCGGCACCGAGATGTCCTTCAGCCAGTGGAAGTCCTCCCGATCTTCAGCCTCCACCCGACTGTTCTCGTTCGGCTCGGTTCGGGGATTCCCCCAACGGACGGAAAACCCCCAAGGAGCGGAAGACGACGCAAAGAAGAACTGGTTCTTCCATCCGTGAATGGATGATGGAAGACCAGTAATGAAGGAGAGCCCTTTCCGAGGAACAAAGTACCACCACCCTCGGGCTTTAGGGTGGGGTCGGAGGATGAAGAAGACTCGAAAAAGGGAGATCC
This sequence comes from Elaeis guineensis, assembly GCF_000442705.2. NCBI lineage: Eukaryota > Viridiplantae > Streptophyta > Magnoliopsida > Arecales > Arecaceae > Elaeis > Elaeis guineensis. The sequence goes on along the minus strand of NC_025994.2, from coordinate 6,061,469 downwards.
GGGGTTCAGTCGGCAAAAACCGACACAAGAGTGCAAAACTGACTATCAACCGAACCGAGTTCGGTGCGAGTTATGCCGGGCACAGTCCGTAATAGTCAAGAATATTTCAGACGAACTCTGGAACCGGAAAGCGAAGGCCGGCCCGAAGGTCCTCCAAGTAGAAGGCCACCTGGCCCTCGGGCGGGCTGTTGACCCGACCGTCGGCGTCAGGGGCGAACAGCCGAAACTGCTCCAGGATGCGGTACTGCTCCCGGAGCCGATCGACGTTCGGCCCCGAAAGTGAAGAAACCTCCACCTCCGGGGTCGATCGAGTATCGTCGGTCGGCTCTCCCGACCGACCACCTCGTGGAGACGTCCTGGCCATGGGTCCAGACGAATGGCAGAGGAAGAAGAAGAAGAAGGAGACGGAGAAGACGACGGAGAAGGAACTACAAAGGAAAAGAGAGGCGGAGGAGGGTACCTGGAGCAAGGACTCTCGCGGGCAGAGTCTCGACAGTGAAATGAGGAGGATAAAAAACTAAGTGGGGGTGACCCTGTATATATAGTGCCCCCCGACGGTCGAGATGAAGGCGCGACCAACGAGGACTCCCTAGATCCTGCCGCGTGGCATCATCCGGGCCGTCCGTCGGTCCGACGGTTCGACGCACCTGCCTTCAGATCGAGCCACGTCACCTCCATCCGCTCCAACGAACCCGTCCCAATGGCCGCACACCATGTGGCGTAAAGGCCGCGACGTTTCGTATCCCCGAAGGGACGGCGGGAACGGTGGTTTCCCTTCCCGATGGGACGAGACGTCTGACACCGACATGATGTCTGACACCGACATGATGTCTGACACCGACGGGACGTCCGACACCTGCAGGACGTCCGACACCGACATGACACCTGACGCCGATGGGACGGGGCATCTGACACCGACTAGACATCTAACGCCAGCGAATCGCTCGGCATTCATGAGATGCCTGACATCGTATCAACCCGCGGTACGGTCGGAATTTGGCATACGACGAATCCACTCCTTTTCGCCCGGCGTTGCTGCCCAAGTGAATGCATCGGTCAGCGCACCGTCCGACTTAGGAGTGGAGGGGGGCAACTGTTGGGGAATACCGACCGATCCCGCCCGTACCGACTTATAATCGGGCCGACTGACCGACCGACCGTCTGACCGACCGACCGACCGTCCGACCGACCGACCGACCGTCCGACCGATCAACCGACCGACCGACCGAACGCCATCACCGACCAATTCACGGCCCTTAACCGACTGAGGATGTGTCGGTCGGGCATACTTTTTCCGACCGACTGAACCTGGAAGTCTGATGGCTGATTCTCGCAACACGCCCGGCTGGCCTTCGGAGGAACCCCAACCTCCATCCGACGCCACACAACTGGCCACCGACCTAGGGACGGTCGACTCTTTCGATCGCCGTACGACTGCCACAAACTGTCAGCCCTGACAACGGCATGCGGCACTGCCGCCTAGGGGCATTGTCAACCCTAGTGATTTGACAGCCCCACGGCGATGGGACACTTTTACGGCGACTCTGACAGTCTACAATGAGTTGACAATTCCTCAATTATCCGCGCCATTAATGACGGCGCCATACCACGCTCCACTATATAAATCGGGGAAGGCAACAGTGCAGGGGACCTCCATTTTTCGACTTCGAAACCACAGGCTTGCTCCCCCCTCTTTCTCTCTCTCTCAATTGAGCTCTCTGTCTTCGTTTCACTGTTGCCCAACCACCTCTCTGACTTGACCGTCGGAGGGTCCCCACCGGAGCCGCCTCCGGTCAGTGTGGACTCTTTTTTTTGCAGGCGCTCATTTTTCGGTGATCAAGCGACGAGGGGATTGGCCGCAACAAGGTTGTTATCCAACAAATGAGTTTCAAAAAGTGCACAAAGATCTGGACTGTGGAGATACATAAGTCTATGAAATGTAAACATGAATGAGGATTTTTTGGCCTCCTGGGTATTCCACATAAGCAGCTTCATGGAGAACAACCACTGCTGAGATGTCGAGTCTCCACTCCCCCCGCACGATCATCAAAAACTATCTATTCTCTTTATGGTGAGAACCATAGAACCAAGCCCATTTGTCACTAAGACAGCCTTCAATTCAGCCACTACACCCTCCTAGCCCTTTTGCACCTCATGGCCCAGCCTACCCCGGTTTACTTCCTAGCCCTCCACCATCTTCCCCATGATATCTCATCGGCTAGGGTTTCTCATTAGGAGGCTCCTCCTCTCCATCTTCTTCAACTTGGTTAGATGGTCACTGGGGCCAGGTCCATCGTCGCCACTATCATCGGCGCTGCCCATTGCCAGTGAGTGCAAGGTGAGCTGCTGATTTGAGGCCGTAGCCTCCACTTCTATCTTCCTGGTGGCCAGTGGAGGGGGCGCCCACCATTGCTTCACCTGCCTCAAGCCGACCGCCACCATTCTCCTTCCCTTCCAGCACGGTCGCACCCAGCCACCTCTCCATTCTAGCATTGCAGGCCTGCTTCCCACCGTTGGCACAACCCTCAGTTTCAGCCAAACACCATAGGGTTCAGGTCAGGAACTGAGCCCAAAGTACCAACAGTCCCAACGACCTCGTCAGCCTTAACTAAGCTTTTGGCCTGCTTCAGCTTAGATGAGCCTGTCTCACTCATCATGACATCATGCGGGTTGGAGCTGTCATCCTGACCCAAATTGGTCCTCTCCTCTACTGGGCTAACGTCCATGAGGGCCGAAAATACTAACCCAGCCCCCAACTCCGACACGATTGAGCTCACTCACCCGAGTTCAGACTCTTATTTGGCGATCTGCACCGAGCCACCTTGTAGATCTCCGCCGCCAATCCGAGTCTGGTGGAGACTCGGCCGAAGCTGATTGCTTCTTCAGCGAACTCGGTTGGATGAGGATGAGTTAGGGCCCAAGGACTCAATCTCCTTAGCTTCGATCCAGCACCGAGGGTCCATGGCTGTCAGATCTGAGCCATGACAATCCAAGGCCCCAACCACGGTTGACCGTCGGTCGTCGAAGCAGTGACCTCGCCGTCCTCTGCTGGTGCCTTGGGTTCTCTTTCCACTGCCATTGGCTCAACCCCTGGCTTCCGATCGATGCCCCCTAGTCAAGATATCTCGGGTTTCAATGGCTCCTCAACATTAAGGGCGATTCGACCCTAGCATAGCCGGTCTTCCAGAGTTGGCCAGTGAAGTTGTCAGTGCCTTATGGTTTTCTAGCTTCCAACATGATGACCAAAATCCTCGACTCCTTGCAGTATTTGATCAGCAGCTCTAGTAGCCGGAGCCACACACCGTACAACTTACTGCCCTAGCCCCAAGCACAAAATCGGCCATCCAAGGTTCCATCGCTAGCAGCTGGCCGATGACAAACTAAGGCCTATCGGAGAGAGCACCCTGATTATAGTAGGCTACAGATCGGAAGCACAGGGGATAGTGGTCTTCAGCTAGCACAAATGCCTCCAGGTCATATTCTAACCTTCCCTTCTCCTTAAGCTCCTTCGTCACCCACTCCAATGGTAGTCTTCGGCCCAAACTTTGGATGATGACTGTGATGTACTCCTCCCATTCCTTCCTTGAAGCCTCCATCTCCTCCTCTGGAAATTCAAGAACTTTGGTAAAATAAAGTTGGAGCTTGTCCCCCTCCTCCTCGGAGGTCTTGTGTGATGTCCACGGCGGTTGCCATAGATCCCCTCCGCCACGTCCGACTAGGACCGATTTCCTTCGCCGGAATTGGTGGACAAACGGCCCCCTTCACCACGACTGGCATTCCTCCCCTGCATCACCCAACCACCTGCGGGTTGTTCAATGAAATGCCGCATAGATTGCATTGATTTTGAGGCACTTGAACCCTTTCTTCTGAATCCCAAGAATAATAGCCAGTTTGGAAAGCTATCCAATAGAAAGTCACTGGAAAAAAGAAAAAGCCGGACCCAACATACTTAACCTGTTCCAAAGGCATATTCCAACTACTCCTGTATGGTATTTCAACTCAATTGTCATCATCAATGAACGCTGCTCCAAGATACTACTCCCTCTCTGACCATCCAAAATTTCCAGATGTATCAACAGTCTTTTGAAAAGAATTTTATAAAAATATTTTTTGAAAAAACACATGTTTCAGCAGTCATTAAATGTTAGGTTCGCTACAAACACTGATCAATATATAAAAAAAGGGGGAGACAAGGGTAGAACTCGTGATCTTTTTAGCAACTGATTGAGGACATATCGATCGAAGGAGGCCATGGCGGATCGAACTCCGAAAGGATATGTCCCAATACTTGTTGGAAAGGGTGCAACAATGGAGAGGTTTCTGCTTCATGTCAAGCTCTTCAGTAACCCACGTATCGCTTTGCTGCTTGAGATGGCTGCAGATGAGCTGGGGTACAAGCAGGAAGGGATCTTGAGGATACCATGCGACGTTGATCATTTCCGGCGGGTGGTCGGTGCTATCTCAAAGACCAATATGCTCGTATTTTTTCTTCACTTTCTTCTGGCTCCTTGTTTTAGTTAGTGATCGGAGCTTCTGCGTACGCCTATGTAACTGGATTGGTGGAATAAGCCCTTATCTTTTTCTAAGTTGAATTCTATGATGTTCTTGAATTAGCATAACTGATACTAGTATCTTACTGAAGAATAATATATCTTACTAAAGAGTAAAAATATGACAGCTGATTGGACTGCCGCTGATGATCTCTCCCACACTTCATGGTGAATGGCATGCTTCTATCTCTTCCTCTCTCTCTCTCTCTCTCTCTCTCTCTCTCTCTCTCTACTATGACTGAGTCTCAACGTCCTCTTGCTGCTTGCAGTGGAGCCTGCAGTGGAAGTCCGGCGGCGCCAGAGATTAGCAACAGAAGCACTCTGTCTCACTCTACCAACCCCCAAGTAGTCCGCATCACCCACCTCTGTTTACCATTTCTCTTGGAAAAATAAAGCCTTAGTTTACGGTTTAGACTTTATTGTTACTGAATTAATTCTTATCCCCCTTCTCTAACTCATGCCGGCTTTATTTTATTCACTAATCCAATCCCTGGTTCATAGTCTACAAAAGCTGCACGGAAATCCAATTAAATTTAGTGAAAGTTTTTCATCAAAAAAAAAATGGTGAAAGCTTAAAATTTATTTTTGAACTTTTAAGAATATAGAACATGTATTTGTCATTTTTGAAAATTTGAATTACATATGGTGCTATTACAATGCTAAGAACTTTGGAGTTATCTTACTATCTTGACAACTACAAACTGTTTATTCAAACAGAACCGTTTTGGAATTGTTAAAAATTAGCCATGACCTTAATATTTTATGTATCTCAACAAAACTCACAATTCTATGGTTACATATCTTTTGATATAATATGAAATAGTGATTGGAAACCAAGCTCTAGCCTAGTGGTTGTAACTGCCTCCAAACAGGAGGTTTATGATTTGGAATTCTAGTGATATTGTTCTCTAAATGTTTGAACTAGCTATTCTTTTAGGATGTGCTCCCACTGTTGTTCTGCAAAAATAAGGATACAAATGTCATGTTTCAACACTTGTTATATAGAGCAAGTGGTTTTGAAGTACTTAGAGAAGCTAGACCGGGCCAATTTGGGTGTTTGGGGCTGAATGGATTCTAGGAAATATGAGGATAACTTTCAAATCCCAGGATTGATCTCAATGATTCAAGATTCTCTGGGAAGCTTAAGTCTGTCTGGTTAAACCTCAAATTCCACCATTTTCTTGCTATTTTTTGGTCAGCTAAAACTGTAATTTACTTTGTTTTTTCGTTTTGGTAGATTTAGGCAGCCCGGCTTCAACCAGGATTAAATCAGGAGGCATACTTTTAGAAAGAGACATGATTTTTTAAGAGTTTTCTTATCTTGAGTCATTTTACTATTTTTTGTAAATTAGAAGTAAAGCCTAACAGGTAGAAACTGATAGTTATGTGTTGGGATATTGATCGTAATAATACTGGAATTTATTTCCTTTGAGTTTTCCACTCGCTGCTTAATTTCTTCCCTATTCTTGAGGCAATGGTACTTTCTCTGCTTGCTTCCGTTATGAGAACTTGAATCATGAAAAGCAAAGTGTGTAACAAAGGGTCGCAATAGATATTGCAAACATGCCTTTTTGATCCATTTATAAACCCATTCAAGCATAGTTGGATGCTTCAGGTAAATTATTTTTGATAGGAAAGAAAGGTTAATGGGGCTTGAGAAAACTGTGTCCGAAGTCAGTTATGCATATAGAAAAAAACTCAGTTCACATTACTCTGAAACTAGTGCCTATGGACCAAGATCGGCAGCAGCAGAAGTATTACACTTTTCCTTCTATATGCGAATAATGAAAATGCTAAACGCGGCAGAAAAATAACTAAAAAATATTAAGAAGCAAAAGGCCAATATTTTTACATGGAACACCTCATGAATTAGAAAAAACACGGGACCAAGTCCATATCAAACTTTCACCATCTCTAAGAAATGATAGGATTACAAGGCTGTTGCTGTTGGCCAGGTCAAGAATCATAACATCAAGAGAACACTTCTCTTGAATCACAACTTCAAGGGACTCTGTCTCTTTTAGCCCAACATGAATAGACAACCCCTCTCTTGAGTCACAACCTCCTTACCGCACAATAGAGGATTCTAAATATCAAGGGACAAACCCTCTTGGCATATTGTATGAATCTTCATATATAAAAATGAATGACAAGTTGACAACATTCATGGTGTTAATTAGAATAGAGTCACCAGCGTGGAGATATCACAAATTCCCAAGGCATGATTGTTTCACTTCGTTATGTCAATGATATACTAGTTAACTAGAGAGATAATTCCAATACTCTTGATTCATTAATCTAAACTTCCGTATGCGAATATCCTAGAGAGGATTTAAGTTCCTTACACATTTTTCTTGGGAATCCAAGTCCAAGACTTTGAAGTGGATTTTATGTCTAAAGAAAATATGCTCTTCGTATTCTATCCTTTTTTCTTTTGATGCAAATGAGTTAGGGAAAACGTAACTCAGAAAATATCATATTAGTTTAGATAAGAGCTACAATACTTATTTATACATATGTATGTAATGGGGATAAGGTGTTAATTTCCTATTTAACACCTGCAAGACAGAAGCAGATTGTCTACAGGCCCTTGATACAGGCATTTTAGAGTTTTGGTATGCATTCTATGGGATTCAACCTGGTTAAGCTATTGCTGTCTTAAACTTGGCACGAAGCACATCCAGCATGATGGATTTCAGCAGACAACTTGGTAGCTCTTGGTATTCTATCTTATGTTCAAATGACTTCTTGCAAAAGATTGCAATGCTAATGTCAACTAAATCAGCAAATCAGTTCCCCACAGGTAATCCTTATCTTGATCCCTACTATGTGTCAAAGTATTGTTGATGCTCTAGAATATTTGACAATGTTAGGGACTAGCTTATCCTAAGTGATCAATGTTATTTATCAGATGGACAAAGCTAAGATAGTCCATACCCAAACCAACAGTCATATCTTGTGCTGTGTGGGTAGACAACTTATTTTGGCATTTGAATTCTTGGTAGCCATACTCTTGCATGACTTTTCTTATATTGATCGGGCTAAGTGCCAAATTACAAGGCGGTATGCTTCCACCATATGTAACAACCCAAGATCTCATCATAAAAGTGCATTAGCCGGAAGATGTTATTTAAGTTCTTTGGTCCAGTATAAATATTCAAGGTCTATCCCAATGTATAGCTGATGTGGGATGAAACACATGCCCATATAGATCCTCACAGCATATCTATCTCTTTTAGTGCAAATTATTTGTTACAGAGTGCTAAGAAACAACCTAGCTAAAGTTGCTTGATCGGGCATAGTGGTTGAATATTGTATCATGGACTTGACCATAACAAAATCGGCACGTTTTTCTTCTTTCTTCCAAGGTTTAGTTTTTTCTTTTCTTTTTTTGGTTCACCCCTCCCCACCCCACCCACCATAAGCCCATCACCCTTTTTTGTGATAATATCAGTGTCAAAAATCTACACAACAATAAATCACATCTTTCATGTTCAAACTAAGTACCTTGAGATTGGCTACCACCTTGTTTGGGAATTGGTTGCTCATGGTGCACCACGGTCACTCAATTTGTATCATCTCACCAATAACTTGTGGATATTTTAACTAAGCCTCTTCCACATCATACATTTTGTGCTTTGTGATCAATCCCAGCTGGCCTATGAGAGAGGATGTAAAAGAGTTTGAGTTTGAAAATGATGATATGCCAAAGGGAAGTAGAAAATAGTTACAATCTTGTCACATCTTTGAATTGAAAAGGAAATTATTCAAATTCTGTCACAAATTTAAGCCCAAAAAAAAACTATTTAAATAGAGCTTTGAAGAGGGTAATAAGAAAAGGAGCCTATAATAGATTCCAACTGTTGGGAAATACCCACCGACCGACCGACCGATTGACGGCCGGAGGGACCGACCGACCGACCGACAGGCGGAGGGGCCGACCGACCGACTGACGGCCGAAGGGACCGACCGACCGACCGACTGACGGCCGAAGGGACCGACCGACCGACTGACGGCCGGAAGCGACCGACTGACGGACGCCATTACCGACCAATTAACGGCCCATCACCGATTGAGGATATGTCGGGCGTACCTTTCTCGACCGACTGAACCCGACTCACGTAAGATTCGCCGACCAACAGAGGGGCCCGACGCCACTCAGCTGGCCACCGACCTAGGGTCGGTCGACTCCTCCGGTCGCCGTACAGCCGCCAGAGCTTGTCAGTTCTGACAGCAACATGCGGCACTACCACCTAGGGGCATTGTCTCGCCTAGGGCATTGTCAACCCTAGTGATTTGACAGCCCCACGACGACATGACACTTTCACGGCGACTCTGACAGTCTACAGTGAGTTGACAATTCCTCAATTGTCCGCGCCATTAATGACGACGCCATACCGTGCTCCACTATATAAATCGGGGAAGGCAACAGTGCAAGGGATCGGCTCCCCCCACTTCTCGACTCCAAAACCACAGGCTCGCTCCTCTCTCTCTCTCTCTCGATCGAGCTCTCTGTCTTCATTTCACTGTTGCCCAATCACCTCTCTGACTTGACCGTCGGAGGGTCCCCGCCGGAGCCGCCTCCGGTCAGTGTGGACTTCTCGTTTTGCAGGTGCTCGTTCCTCGACGATCGGACGACGAGGCGATTGGCCGCAACAGATTGGCGCGCCAGGAAGGGGAGAAACGATGACAAAGACAAGAGCCCAACGATCGAGGATCACTGGGTCGGCGAGGCACTCTTCCCGTCGGAAAGAGGCCTCCCCGCCACCCTCGACGGCGGAGCCCAGCTCTCCACGCCCCGCAGTGACCACGGAGGCGCAGATCGCGGCCACCGTACGGCAGATGACCGTACTGACGGACGCAGTCAAGAGCCTCCAGCAACAACCGGCGGCGCGTCCGATGCCCTCCAGGAGCAGCCGCCGACGACCGCGCCGATCCCCGTCGCCTCCGCGCGAGCGCCCTCAACAGCACTCCCACGGAGAGGAGGAGGGACGGCCATGGCGCGATGACCGACGGTCCCAGCAGCCCTCTCCTTCCCTGCTGGAACAGGCGAGGAAGGAGAAGCGACCGCGGACGCCGTCCGCCTCCCTCTCGGAATCTTCCAGAGACTCCACTCCTGGGGTCTCCCAGCACCGACGAGCGGACGACTACGAGCGCCGGTTCGAGGAAATCGACCGTCGGCTCGCGCAGTTGCAGGTGGACGGCCAGAAGTCTTCAAATGACGTCGACTTCCAGACCGTCCAGCCTCTCTCCCGACTAGTCCTCGACGAACCGATTCCCAGTCGGTTCAAGATGCCACACGTGGAGCCATACGACGGCTCCACTGACCCGATCGACCACCTTGAGAGCTACAAAGCTCTCATGACGATCCAAGGGGCAACCGACGCTCTTTTTTGTATCGGCTTCCCCGCCACACTCCGCAAGGCTGTCAGGGCCTGGTACTCCGGTCTCTGATCGAAAAGTATCCACTCCTTCGGACAGCTCGAGCACTCGTTCGTGGCCCACTTCAGCACTAGCCGAAAGCCGCCGCGAACGTCGGACAGCCTTTTCTCCCTTAAACAGGGGGAAAATGAGACGCTCCGACACTTCGTGGCACGATTCAACACGGCCACGCTTGAGGTCCGAGACCTCAATGAAGACATGGCTATCTCAGCCATGAAGCGGGGGCTGAGGGCGTCCCGATTCACCTACTCTCTGGACAAGACCCTCCCCCGGACGTACGCCGAGCTACTTGAGCGCGCTTACAAGTACATGCGCACGGACGAAGGAGCTTCCGACCGACGCTTGGCCGAACCTAGAGGCCCGAAGGAGAAGCGGAGGAAAGGTCGGGAACCCGTCGAACCTAGCAGGCCCCCGATCGATAGTCGGGTCTCGCCAACCCGACGAATCCAAAAGTCACCCCGGCAACAGACTCCGAGGCCGGCACGCCCCAGGTATGATTCCTACACTCCTCTCTCCGCTCCTCGTGCACAAATTCTAATGGAGATCGAGGGGGAAGAATACCTGCGATGGCCTCCGCCTCTGAAGGCAAAAGGCCTCGACCGCCGGAAGTACTGTCAATTTCACCGAGGCCACGGCCACAACACCGAGCAGTGCATCTAGCTGAAGGATGAGATCGAAGCTCTCATCTGCCGGGGGTATCTCGGTAAATTTCGGAAGGGTCCGCCGACCCAACCAGTTGCCGATCGACGACCCCAACCGACCGAAGAAGCGGCGACTAATCAGCCGACGGCCGGAGTCATTAACATGATCTCCAAGCGGCTGGGCCCGGGGACGTCTGCGGGAGGGGAGCCGACGAAAAAGCCGCGCCCGGACGACGTAATCACTTTTACGGAGGATGACGTTCGGGGCATCCAAACTCCCCACGATGATGCTGTTGTTGTTTCGGCAACAATAGCAAATTATGATATAAAAAAAATTTTTGTTGATAATGGAAGTTCGACGAATGTTTTGTTTTACTCGACCTTCTCCCGGATGCAACTGTCAACCGACCGACTTAAGAGGGTCTCCATGCCCTTGATCGGCTTTGCCGGAGACGCTGTCGCGACAGAGGGAGAAATTACCCTGCCCGTGACGGCCGGCACTGAACCACGGCAAAGCACGGTCCACTTAAATTTTGCGGTAGTCCAAGTGCCTTCGGCCTACAATGCCATACTTGGACGACCCGGACTGAACGCCCTCAAAGCGATCGTCTCGACGTACCATCTCCTCGTTCGGTTTCCGACCAAAAATGGGGTCGGGGAGATGCGCGGGGATCAACAGCTCGCCCGACGATGCTTCCAGATCTCCGCTCAAAACGACGAGTTGAAGGGCTCCTTGACGATCGACAAGCTGGACCAGTGGGAGGAGGAAGAACGGGGTTCGCCGGTTGAGCAGCTCGTGTCGATCCCGATAACAGAAAATCCTGACCGGAAGGTTTAGGTCGGGTCACAACTGCCCGACCCCGAACGACGACGACTGACGGAGCTGCTGACGGCCAATGCCGACATATTTGCTTGGTCGGCAGCGGATATGTCGGGCATCCCCCCAGAGACAATAACCCACCGACTCAACATCGACCCGACGGTGAGGCCGGTGAGGCAGAAGAAAAGGTCCTTCGCCCCAGAGAGGCAGAGGGCCATCGACGAAGAAGTGGACAAGCTACTCGAAGCGGGCTTCATCCGAGAATCCACGTATCCCGATTGGCTCGCCAATGTTGTCATGATCAAAAAAGCCAACGAAAAGTGGAAGATCTGCATCGACTATACCGACCTCAACCGAGCCTGCCCAAAAGATAGCTTCCCACTTCCCAAGATCGACCAGCTGGTGGACGCGACGTCCGAATTTCGACTGCTCAGCTTTATGGACGCCTTCGCCGGATACAACCAGATCCGGATGGCGCCTGAAGACGAGGAGCATACCGCCTTCGTGACTCCCAAGGGCCTCTACTGTTATCGGGTAATGCCCTTCGGACTGAAGAACGCCGGCGCTACCTACCAGCGACTTGTCAATAAGGTCTTTAAAGACCAGATCGGGCGCAACATGGAGGTGTACGTGGACGACATGCTGGTGAAAAGCGCACAGATCCCGGATCACGTTCGGGATCTCGAGGAGACCTTCCGCACCCTACGACGACACCGAATGAAGCTCAACCCGACCAAGTGCGCTTTTGGAGTGACCTCAGGAAAGTTCCTCAGATTCCTCATTTCTCAGAGAGGGATTGAGGCCAACCCTGAGAAAATAAAGGCAATCCTCGACATGCGTCATCCGAACACCAAGAAGGAGGTCCAACAGCTGAACGGAAAAATCGTCGCTCTCAGTCGATTCATTTCTCGATCAGCTGAAAGGTGCCTCCCATTTTTCAAAACTTTGCGGCAGGCAAATGAATTTTCTTGGTCGGATGAGTGCCAACGGGCCTTCGAAGACCTGAAGAAGTACTTGGCTTCCCCGCCGCTGCTCGTAAAGCCGCAGGTCGGGGAGACCTTGTATCTCTACTTGGCCACGTCTTCTGAGGTGGTCAGTTCGATGCTCGTCCGAGAAAATGAGAACCGAACCCATCAGCCTATCTACTACATCAGCAAGGTGCTCCACGGCACCGAAGCCAGATATTCGGAGACGAAAAAGATGATTTTCACCCTGACCGTCTCCGCACAACGACTCCGTCTATACTTCCAGGCTCATGCCATAGTGGTTCTCACCAACTAGCCCCTGAGGGCGATATTGCACCGACCGGACACATCTGGACGACTGGCAAAGTGGGCGATGAAGCTCAGCGAGTTCGACATTCAGTACCGACCACGGCCTGCCTTAAAGGCTCAGGTCTTGGCCGACTTCATTGCCGAGTGCCCGACAATCGACCAAGGGTCGGGAGCTGAAGACCCGGGACGAGGCGCGGTCTCTGAGCCAGACCCGGTCTCCACCTGGGTACTACACATCGACGGAGCTTCAAACGCTCAGGGGAGCGGGGCCAAGCTCCTGCTCACGAATTTGGATGGGGTGGTCACTGAGTACGCCCTCCGATTCGACTTCAAGGCCTCCAACAACCAAGCCGAATACGAAGCACTCCTCGCTGGCTTGAGGATGGCGAGGGAACTGGGCGTCGACAGCCTCCGGGTATTCTCCGACTCACAGCTGATCGTGGGACAGGTCAAGGGCGAATTCGAGGCACGAGATCCGACCATGGTCAAATACCTTCAGAAAGTGAAGGACCTCGTGGCACGCCTCAGGTATTTTGAAATTTTTCACATCCCTAGGTCGGAGAACGCCCGTGCCGACGCACTCTCCAGACTGGCGACTTCGGCCTTCGACTCTTTGGGTCGGACGTTCGTAGAGAACCTTGAGCAGCCGAGCATCGATCGGATCGACGAGGTACTACAACTAACGCCCGAACCAAGTTGGATGGACCCGATCGTTCGGTATCTGACTGACGGGATCGGTCCCGAGGATCTCGCGGAGGCCAAGCGGCTCCGATGGTCGGCCTCCCAATATGTGATCATGGACGGCCGACTCTACAAGAGGTCCTTCTCCCTCCCTTTGCTTAGGTGCTTGGGACCGACCGCCGCCGACCTCTCCTTCCAAGCCGCTCGGACGTTCTCGAACCTCCGGTATCCGGCTTCAAGCTCCGACATGGTGTAGATCAGCTGCCGACACAAGTGTTTCGTCAGAAAAACAAATTGACGAGAACACTAAGGAAAAAGGATGCGGAACAAGGCTTACCTCGACCATGGTCGGGTAGAACGACGACAGCATCTCGATCACTTGCCGAGACCTCAACGCCTCCACGTCGGCAGGGAGGAGGATTCCCTGGCACAACCTCCTGGCCAGGTTGTGGTCGGCCAACGCCGACGCCCCTTCGGGGAACTGTGCGCTGGGCGGCACAGTGTGGCTCTCCGACCTTGTTTCGTCCGCGGGGTCCATCGGGGCCTTCCCTCGATCGACCGTCCCGACCGACGGAACCGGTAGCGAGGGGATGCTCGAGGTTGAACCAGCACCCCCCATTGCGGCCACAGACGCCGCCGGATGATGTTCGGTTTCCCGAACGTCATCCGGCTCCACCGCCACCGGTGAGGCCGCCGATGTTCCTTCGGCCGCTTCTTCCACCGGCCTCTCCTCCATGCGCGCTGCCGGAGCCGCGAGCGCTATGACCGGCTCCGATTAGTCGGTCGCCGACGCTTCGACGGTCGGCGCCGCTGGAGTAGGCTTCTTCGGAGGATGCGAAGGTCCTGCCCCCGATGCTGGCCTCTTCCTTGTTGCAAATTGCCGAATCTCGACGTCAGTCGGCCGCATTCTTGGAGGTGTCCCTGCGATACCGACAGAAGTGTTAATCAAAGAGCCACCGAAGGGCCGAATGAAAAGAGGACCGGGAGATCGGGCGATACCTAGTCGGGGGACCAAGCTCAAGCCGGCGTCATAGAGAGCTTGTTCGGTAACAAGCTCCCTCTGCTTCGGGACCGACATATCTTTGAGTCGGTGGAAGTCCTCCCGGTCGTCCGCCTCCACCCGACTGTTGTCATTGGCTTCGGTTCGGGGCACGCCCCAGTGGGAAGGGAAGCCCCAAGAAGATGGAGATGATACAAAGAAAAACTGGTTCTTCCACCCATGTATGGACGATGGAAGACCAGTGATGAAGGAAAAGCCCTTCCGGGGGTTGAAGAGCCACCACCCTCGGGCTTTAGGGTGGGGTCGGAGCACAAAGAAGGCCCGAAAGAGTGAGATACGAGGGTTGGTCGGCAAAAGCTGACACAACAGCGCAAAGCTAATTATAAGACGGACGGAGTTCGGCGCCAGTTGCGCCGGACAGAGTCCGTAATAATTCAGCAAATTCCGGACGAACTTCGGAATCGGGAGCCGAAGACCCGCGCGAAGGTCTTCGACATACAACGCCAGTTGGCCAGGCGGAGGGTTGTTAACCCGACCGCCGGCCCCTGGGGCGGAGAGTTGAAACTGCTCCGGGATGCAATACTGCTCCCGAAGCCGATCAACATTCGGCCCCGAAAGCGAGGAAACCTCAACTTTCGGAGTCGACCGGGAGTCGTCGATCGGATTTTCCGACCGAGCTCCCCGAGTCGGATTTCCGGCCATTACACCAGAACCGAACAAGAAGAAGAAGAAGCAAAGAGGAAGAAGAAGAAGCGAAGAAGAAGAAGAAGAGGAGGAAAGGAAGGCCACGAACCGGAAGAAAACCCCTTCTGGAAGCAGGAGGAAAGGCTCTGCCCGCGACGACTGAGAAATCGCCCGGACAGAGTTTCGGCAGCAAAACGGCGATAATGAGGTCTTGGGTCCGGATGGTCGTATATATATAGGGCCGTCCGACGGTCGAGATGCCTCCGCGCCGACCAAAGACCCACGGATGTGCGACACGTGGCGGCCTCCAGGCGGCCTGATGATTCGACGCGCCCATCCCAGGACAGCCGCACCGCCCATATTAAATGCGGGGGGCGCCGGCCCAACCACCTCCGACATGCGGCAAACGGGGCCGCGGTTCCGCATTAAATTGCCCGCGCCGATTCGCGTTCCCGATGGGACGCCTGACAGCGCCCCGCGCTCCCAGGATCGACGCCGGGTGACGGTCTACGTTCCCCAGAAGCCGCCGGATATCCGATCGTCTGACGCCGAATCGTCCGGCACCCGACCTCTTGACGCCGACGTGACGTCTGACGACGACAGGATGTGACGTCTGACGACGATAAGACGTAACGTCTGACACCTGATGCCGACGTCTGACACCTGACGCCGACATGACACCTGACACCGACTAGACGTCTGACGCCAGCGAATCGCTCGGCATTCATGAGACACCTGACATCGGATCAACCCGCGGTACGGTCGGAACTTGGCATACGACGAATCCACTCCTGTTCGCCCAGGGTTGCTGCCCCAATAAAAGCATCGGTCAGCTCACCGTCCGACTCAGGAGTGGAGGGGGGCAACTGTTGGGAAATACCCACCGACCGACCGATCGATTGACAGCCGGAGGGACCGACCGACCGACCGACAGGCGGAGGGGCCGACCGACCGACTGACGGCCGAAGGGACCGACCGACCGACCAACAGGCGGAGGGGCCGACCGACCGACCGACGGCCGAAGGGACCGACCGACCGACTGACAGCCGGAAGCGATCGACTGACGGACGCCATTACCGGCCAATTAACGGCCCATCACCGACTGAGGATATGTCGGTCATACCTTTTCCGACCGACTGAACCCGACTCACGTAAGATTCGCCGACCAATAGAGGGGCCCGACGCCACTCAGCTGGCCACCGACCTAGGGTCGGTCGACTCCTCCGGTCGCCGTACAGCCGCCAGAGCTTGTCAGTTCTGACAGCAACATGCGGCACTACCACCTAGGGGCATTGTCTCGCCTAGGGCATTGTCAACCCTAGTGATTTGACTGCCCCACGGCGACATGACACTTTCACGGCGACTCTGACAGTCTACAGTGAGTTGACAATTCCTCAATTGTCTGCGCCATTAATGATGGCGCCATACCGTGCTCCACTATATAAATCGGGGAAGGCAACAGTGCAAGGGATCGGCTCCCCCCACTTCTCGACTCCAAAACCACAGGCTCGCTCCTCTCTCTCTCTCGATCGAGCTCTCTGTCTTCATTTCACTGTTGCCCAATCACCTCTCTGACTTGACCGTCGGAGGGTCCCCGCCGGAGCCGCCTCCGGTCAGTGTGGACTTCTCGTTTTGCAGGTGCTCGTTCCCCGGCGATCGGACGACGAGGCGATTGGCCGCAACACCAACATAGAAGGAAAATAGCCAAGTACAGATTTCATCATTGAAGGAAATGATTCAAACATGTGTAGTGAATCAGTCAATGATCATTGGTCCACATTATTTTCATTCTTTTGTGACATGTATTTATAAATTTGAATCGTTGATTCTTGGGTGCATTTTATCTCTGCTACAAACTGAAAATTCCCTTGTGAGTTGCAATGGAAGATGAATTTTAGATTCATCTATACGATGTTCTATGATAATATTTCAATGCATTAGTGTCCATCTTATGTTGCGTTGGTTTCACAATGGAAACGCAGTTTCCACTTCATAGTGGGAGCTAAAGAGCACCACTACTTACAGAAACTGATTAAAACTTCTCCACATTTGCCTCAGGGACAGTTGATGAAAATGCCCATGTTTTTAGGAGGATTCACATGCTTTTTGTATACTGTGGCATTAGAAACTAAGGCTAGTGACCTAACTCCACAAGACATCACCACCATCATGGTTTGAGTTGCAATCTGAAAGCGAGGGTGAGAAAAGAAGGCAAGGTAGAGGCTCCATCTGTAATTATCCTTCCCAGCTCCTTTCATGCAGGAGCTTCTCTCCATTGGGCACCTTGTTCCTGTGCGACATAAAAACATAACCCAAACAGAAATTTCTACTTCCATTGTTTCAGATGTTTTCAGTGCCAAGAAAATCATGATGCATAGTTATCTGAAGCAAATACAACTTATTGTGGGTTTTGGCGCATGAACTTGGCTTATCGAGAGCGAAGAATGCCAAGATCTATTTAAGAGCTTAGCTTCTCTAACATGAACAAGCTATAGAACTGAAATAATAGGTTTTATAAAATTTTCATAAGCCAAGAGTGCAATAGAGCAAAACGATGATAAAAAAATAAGTACACCTGCTACCTATAAGCAGGTTTGCAAATGGGCAAGATCTGAGCTCAACTCAAGTGACGTTTCTAAAAGGCCCAGCCCAAGAAGCTGGTCTTCAGATAAATGCAAAAGGCCTAACTATATGAATCCCCACTTCTTAGTTGGATTTCGAAACATCTAAACACCCGAAGTTTCTATTCCAGAAAATGTTAAATATTTTCTCTACTCTCTTATATTGTATGACATTTGTTATACTATGAATCTCTATGTTATACATGTCTAAGGAAAAATAAAACCATACATGTCAGGAAAGCATCATGAATGCTGATTTATTCCAATCCAATCATAGATTTTTTGTGTTTTAAAAAGTTGACTGGCCTAAATGATTTCTATGCTATAGATCGACCTATGTAAATATTTTCTTTAGGTTGCAAAATTCGAGGGAAGACATGATATGATAAGAGAAGCATGTAGATATGCCGATGAAGTTTCCACTCTAATTTTAGAAAAAGATGGTTTGTTTCTTCCCTAATCTTGAGGTGAAGGTGTTTCTTTTTTTCTCTACATCCTTCATGCTTCTATCAAACAAAGAAAACTTGAATTATATAAAAGGTAAAGCGTGCAACAAAGAATCACAATATATACTAAAAAGGCATCCTTTTTGATACACTTACAGAACCATTCCAACAAAGAGGGGTTGTAAGTTCTCTGCATCCTTCATGCTTCTATCAAACAAAGAAAACTTGAATTATATAAAAGGTAAAGCATGCAACAAAAGATCACAATATATACTAAAAAGGCATCCTTTTTGATACACTTACAGAACCATTCAAACAGAGAGGGGTTGTAAGTTTCATCATGAGTGTTCCATCAAGGAAAGAGAGTTTCAAAACTAGGATTTCTCCTTTCCCTTCCTCAGAAGGGGTTTTGTCATCGAAAAAGGCCCAAAAGGAACAGGATCCTCATGTCTTTCCCAACTGGGATGTCAAACCAGTCAATGAATGATCCTTCTTCAAAGGGCAAGAGGGTGGTCTTTTCACCCTCTCATTAGATGTCAGAAAATTTTGCTGAAAGTATACTGAACTCGGGACAAATATAGGTACAGATAGTTCAAGGCCAATGATGCTTCCGATGGGAGATGCCTCGTCCTTCAAAAGAGGATATCTCTGCTTTGGAAGCTCAGCTCTCAGAATTGGTTATGTATTCAACAAAGGAACTCTAACAAACAATTAAGAAGTAGAAATCGATGGTGGTGGGCAAATTCTTGGGGCAAGAGCTTCCTCTTGATTTTGTCTAGAAGGAAATGAAAAACTAATGACAAGTGGAGGATGACTTTTAGGTATAGTTTCCTTATTAGAGGATTTTCTTTGATTCTGTTCGCCATCCGAGGAGATCTGTTCAAGGATACTCGAATCTGATCCTTGGATGCTAGCTGGATAGTTGTTGGCTATCGAATGCTGGAGACCCAATTTCAAACATTTTATGGATTTTATCCAAATGTTAATGTTTGGCTCTGTCTTCCTGATCTGTCACTGGAGGTATGGGAGAAAGATATGATATTAAAGATTACTGTCGAGGCAAGTAAATCTAAATTTTTGGATATTTGGACTGCTAACTCTTCCCATTTAGAGTTTGCTAGAGTGTGTATTCAATTGGATCTATCTAAGCCTGTATGTCTGGGTACTAAGCTACTGATCAATGATCAAGTTATATGGCAAAAATTCATCTATGAAGTTCTGCCTGATATAGTCTATTGTTGTGGCCGCATTGGTGTTACTGTAAATACTTGCTCTAGATGTAAGGATGTGGCACAAATACAGGATTCCATGTTTCATGGACCATGGATTAAAGTGATCCGGATACCAGTTGCTTCATCCAATCAAACTTACGGTAGTAAGCCTTCTAATACCTCTTCTATGGCCGCTACTTCAAATAATCCTTGGCTCATCCCTTAAAAAGTAGCTACTAAGACCTCTTCCAAGATTAATTCGGAGACTTTATCTCCTGAGGATAATGTTGGGGGCTCAAGATTTAAACCATTGGCTTCTAAGGATGAGCACCAATTATCTCAGATAGCTCCTATAAAGTTGTTTCAATTTGCATCCTCAATCTCATTTCGAGCTGATGGGTCTAATCCTAAGGAGAAGCGAAAGAGGTCACCTACCCATCCATCCCCTGTTACCAGATCTTCAAATTAGATTTATCCTCCATAGTCAAACGTGCATGAGGAGCAATTGGTCAAAGAATCTTCTTCTAAAGCTTCTAATGCCCTAATTTTGTGTCCTAAAGGTTCAAGGAAGAGGAAAGTTTGGCCGCCTATGGTGACCAATCTCATTCGGTTGGATGGGTCATCATTGACTGTTACTTCTATACCGGACACCTATGGTTTGGACACTAAACCTGCATCACCATCTGTTGATCATACAATTTTGGTTAGCCAGATATCACGTGTTGAAATCTTAGACCCTTACTTCTATGTGATCTTCAATCTTCAGATCTTGCCTCTTCAAATGGTTGTCGACGACGTCGGGAGTATGGAAAAACATCTTCCTCGCAACTCCAATGAAGGTGCTAATATGGAATTATTAGGGAGCTACTAAGCCCTCATTCCATAAGTACTCTAAATTACTAATAAACAAATATAGACCAGATATTTGTGACTTTATTGAAACAAGATTAGCTCTAAATTTCTTAACTATAATTTAGAGGTTGTTTAATCCTTATTGGGATGTCTATATGGTCCCTTCTAAGGGCATAGCTGGTGGTATTATAGTGGTATGACATTGAGACCTTGGCCAAGTTATTTTTACCCATGTTGATCGATAAGCTTGTTTTGGTATCATTTATTTGTCGGACACACCATTTTGAATTCTTCGTCTGGTGTATAGGAGTACTCATGGGTTGATACATCATTCCCTTTGACAAATAGCTTCTCAAGTTCTTGCTTTGGGCATGCCTTCACTTCTTCTAGGGGATTTCAATTGTCTCTTGCATTCTCAAGATAAAGTTGGTGGTAAGCCTTTCTGTCTTGACCATGATATCAAAGAATTTTGAAACTTTGTTTCCTTAAATGGCTTAATCGATCTAGGATTTGTTGGTTCTAAATTTATTTGGTGTAATAATCAAAAGGGTCTGTCAAGGGTGGAAACAGCTTAACTATGGATTTGCTACTTACAATTATTTTGATCTATTTTTTAACTCTAAAACTCAGTATTTTGTAAGGTTCCCATCTGATCATTGTCCCTTGTTGCTCTCCGCTGAGGATTGCATACAACGTTCTCATCCTCCTTTCAAATATTTCAATTTTTGGAAGTATTATATTGATTTTTATCATTTAGTTCATAAATATTGAAAGGGTGAGGAACAATTATCTCCTACTGAGCATCAGTCCTCTCTTTTGTTGAAACTTAGAAGGAAGATCATTCAATAAAGTAAGTTTAAAGTGAGAAATCTATTCAAAAAAAGGGAAGACTTATACAATCATATTTTGTCCCTTCAGAATTTGAAATCTCAACATGATTTTCTATGACATGATAATCATATCCTTCCCCTTCATCTTGTACAAGAATGCATTTGTATATTATCTATGCAAGAATGTTATTGGAGAGAAAAATCTCGTATACAATAGCTTCAAAATAAGAATTATTTTAATAGAAGAATGTGTGTTTTGATTTATATACAAGTGCTGAGGTACTGTTCTTTAGACGATTTAGATTTTTTAGTAATTTTGTTTTGATTGTATACCTATGAGTAGTGTTTATCTCTATTCCTCTTCTTATTTTTATGTCATTATTTAATGAAATGTGACTAATCTTCCACCATTTACTCAAAAAAAAATTACAGCTTGGAGAACATAGGTAGGATATGGCAAGGTCTATTTTACCAAATTGAAAAAAATGAGAAAATTGCACAGGATAATTTGTGTTCCAAAAGAAAAGGGGTGTTTGGGGTCTATTAGCTAATTAAAATGATGACCATTTTTATGAACAAACAGATGGTCAAAATTTTTTACAAGCCAAATAGATATGTTTGAATTGATCAAAAGCAAGTATGTTAGAAATGGAAAGTAGTGGAACATTTTAAGCCAAAAATCTTCCAAGGTACATGTTGAAAGTATTTGTATTATACTACCAGACAGCTAAAGAACAGGTGGAATAGTTGAAGGATGATGGTAAGAGTATGAATTTCAAAAGAGATCCTTTGATTAATATTATCTGATTCTATAGATGATAGCTAATTGCTCAGTTGAATGATGGCAAATTTCTTAGATAAGGAGGGAAAAGAAAATCCTCTAAAGACAATTTATTCTTCATCAAATCATTTAGCATTTAAGTCAATGGATGAAATTATATCTAAGTTAGTCCATATGGAAAGCTCAGATTAAGAACACACATTTAGTGCTTCCAAAGGAAGAAGGATATATATGTCTAATTAGTAGGAGAGGAAGTAATTTTGGAATCTATTGTAAACCAAAAATGTAAACTCTCTCGAAAAAAAATTCATGGATATTTGATAAGAAGTAATAGTTAGATTGTAGGTTGAGAAGCAATACAAAGTGTAGATCATACACTAGAAGAAGAAAATTTTAAAAATACATTCTTCAGATGTGTGTAAAAGAGAGTGAGCCTTAATGCAACAGTAAGATTGTTCTATTATGACCTAGAGGCCATGCGTTTGAAATACAAAAACAACCTTGTTTGTGTAGAAAAAGTTAAGAAATAATCAAGTAATTTAGGGTTGATAGGATTCATGCATGCATTTAACAGATATTAAGATTTTGTTATGATGCAAAACATTAAGAAGGATAAATATCAATGTGCTGTGACAAGTGCTGAGATCAAAAATGTAAACAAGCTCAGAAAATGAATGGCAAGAGCAATGCATATAAGAAAGAATGGATGAAATTGCAACAAATTCTCTTTAGATAGGGTATGAGATTGTGAAATAGCAATTTTACAATGAAGAAGAGGGCCAACTTATGAATTTATAAGCCAAGACTTGACTAACAAGGCTAGTTTTATATATCAGACACTAAGAGCCATCTCCAATCGGCTATCTGGTATCATCCTTTAATGAAATCTAGCTAAATCTTAGTCAAGTAAACTATCGAGAAACAAGACAATATCATGTAAGACAATTTGTGTGATTGTGCGAATACAATCTTATATTATTGCTTATGCAATTGAAGGAATGAGCAACCTTCACTTTTTTTTTTATTAATCGAAGAACATTCTACAAATTCTATCAGACACTACATTAGCACCATTGCTCTTGTATAAAGCTAAGCTCTATAATTAAACCTCCCAGCTCACAAGGTTTCTATATATATATATATAACTCATCAATTAATTTTCTAATTTTCAAGCCAATCAAAATGACAAAATAACTATAAAACTTGCAGTCAATATTCTGATCTCATCTTCATATAGTCTTTCAAATAGCACCATTCATAACCATGCAATGCCTCTAAATAAAGAGGAAAGAAATTTTAGTAATGGAAGAGTATTTCCTTGAAAAAATAAAAGAAAACAAGGTAAAGGGAAGAGCTTGCATTATACTTATAAGCATAGTCAGAGGATAGGTGGCCTTCCTTATTTCTTCACAAAGAAGCTCATGCAAGCAAGGATAAACTCTCATAGAAAGGACTAAATAGAGAAGGATTATAGGATGAGGCTTGGCACAAAGAAGTGCTCATCTCTCTCTTTTCAAACTCTCCTAATCTCTCATTTCAAAGAATAGAGATAATGTTATTTTAGTTCAAAATATTTCAAAGAACATGGGTACTGATGAAACAAATATATCGGCTGACCTCGGTATGGTCAGAGATGGACAAGCTCGGTAAGACCAACCTTGGCACCTCAAATATAGATGACCTAAAACTATAATTGAACCAGCCTAGGAATGCTGATAGCAGTTACGCCTCCAGCCATTATCACATGATTAAAGTGCTTGTAACTATCAAAGGATGTGGCTAGCCATCACAATCCACTTTAAGCTACGAACTAGCCTTTGCGTATAATTACTGCACATACTGTTTATCATAGAAATGGCTACTGACCTTCCTTTATAAATAAAGAGAAGCAAGAGACCCTCAGATAAGCCTCTCGAGTTCATTCCATTGCTCTCATTCTTGTACTCTCCTATTCTCTCATTCTCTTTTTCTTTTTTCTACCATTCTTTAGATTCTAACTAATTTGAGCATTGGAGAGTCCTCCACTAAAAAAAACTTTGGCAATAGAACTTATTTTTGACTTTGGTGCTTTTCTGAGGAGCATCGACTGCAATACCAACCTTAGCTCACCTCGATCACTACCAAACTTAGCCCGACCATGGAGTTCAGCAACAATAATTTAGCACTAGAGAAAGGGTCATTGACCTATTTTGGAAGAGAAAAATCCAACACACCAAATCATAATCATATCGAAGTAGGGGGCATCACAGACCTCATGCTGCTCTAATGCTTTTCTATCAAGCCCAAACCCTACACCCTCATCTTAATTATCTTAGCCACCAGCAGTTGTGACTCTTGAGTGGTTCAATCTACTTATTTAGTAGCTACAGAATGTGACTGCAGCAGTCTAAGAGATGCAACAACTAGCTGCATCTCAACCACTAACTAACAACCCAAATCCAACTTCAGTTCGTCTGCCACAAAGTCACCAATCTCACCCCCACAATCTTGGGCAAGCTCAACCATGCCAACATAACTGATTGAGGAGTTTTGGACATTCGATGAGCTCCCACTCCAGGAAGAATTCTACACCAAGACAATCATCATCTTAAAACTCAGGACATTATGCTACTCGAGATGCCAACGTCGAAAGAAAGTTCCAAGAGATACATCAACTGATTGAAGCCCTAAAAGGGCTGGCTTAGGCCCAACTCAATGAGTTTGATTTTAGCATGAATCCACCATTCAACCAGAAGATCATGGATGAATCAATCCCATCTCGACTTAAGGTGCCTTATTTGGAACCACATGATGAGACCATCGATACCATCAACCATCTGAACTTTAAGGCTATCATGCTACTTCATGATGCCACTGATAGCATCTTATGGCGAGCCTTTCCCTCAATTCTGTAGAAGATAGCATGTCTTAGGTATTCAGACTTTCGATCAGGCTTGATTTATTCATTTGAATAGCTCAGCTAACTACTCGTAGTGCACTTCATCGACAGCAAAATGCAACACTATAGATCGAACTCCCTTATCAATGTCAAGTAGATAGAGGGAGAGTCCCTTAGAAAATATGTGAATCACTTCAATATGGTCATGCTTGAAGTTTATAGATTAGATTAATCGATCGCTATGTCTGCCATGAGGGGTGGAGTTTGCAAGTGTCAATTTCTCTTCTCCTCTGAGAAGAGGAATCTAAAAACCTTCACCAAGATGCTAGCTTGGGTGGAGAAATATGTGAATGTTAAGGAGGCCATGGCGTTCCATGGAGACTCATCCAAGGGTAAACCCAAAAAGAAGAGAAGATGAACTAAGGACCTCAAATTTTGATAAAAATTGAGGGCCAGGGATATCTACAACCCTGGAGAAGAATGAAAGTAACAGCCAATAAGCGGAATACGAAAAAATACTATCAATTCCACTAGCACCATGACCATGATATAGAGGGGTACAAATAACTCAAAGATGAAATTAAAGAGCTAATTCGATGTGGATGACTTGGACGATGTGGTGGAACAGTGAGGTCGGGAGGAAGATCAAGTTGACTGATATCCACCTAAGGAGAATCAGAACAACCAACCCACTACCGGCATCATCATCATCATTACTATTTTCAAGGAGTAGATTGACACCCATTCTAGTTTATCCCAGGACCCCAATCCAGAAGAGAAAGCAATGACCCTAAAGAGATAAAGAACTATGGGTGTTATCACATTCTCCGATCCCGATGTACAAGGAGTTCAATCCCCATATGATGATGATGTCATTGTATCTCTTAGCATTGCAAACTACGATGTATGCTGAATTTTAGTTGATAGTAGAAGCTTAATTAATATTTAATTTTATAGTGCATTTTGTAAAATAGATTTGTTGATTGCTCGATTAAGGAGATTTAACTCTCCTCTCGTCAGATACTCTGGAGATGCGGTCTCCATTGAAAGTGTATCCCTATGCATTACCATAGGTTAGGAACTATGAAAGTTGACTATGCTTCTGAACTTCTGATTTGTGAAGGTTCCATCTATCTACAATATAATTTTAGGTTGGCCTGGGCTCACTACTCTTCAAGCTGTGATATCAAGCAATAACTTATTGACAAGATTTTTAACAAGGCATAGGATCAAAAAAGTTTGAGGAGATCAGACCTTTGTTCGAAGTGCTGCATAGCAACCCTCAAAGGAGAAAAGCTACGAAGACTCTTTCAATTGAAGGGTTAAATGTGCGAGATAAGCTAAAGAGCACAATGTGAACCACCCTAGTAACTTTTCTGAACCCACTCAAAGAAAATGATATCTTCCAAACCATTCAGATCGGCTCATAGCTGGACAAGGTGACTCGAGATTAGCATATTTCATTCCTCTGAGCTAATGTAGATGTCTTTATCTGGTCAACATCTGATATGCCAAGCATAGATCTCAAAGTGATGGTGCAATGGTTTAATTTGGACCCCAAATGTCGGCAAGTGAGGTAAAAGAAGAGAAACTTCACTTCTAGAAAGATAGAGGGTGATTGATGATGATGGGAAAAGTCATCAAAGCTAGCTTTATCCAAAAAGTTAATTATCTAGAATGGCTGACTAAGGTGGTGATCATCAAGAAAAGGAATGAGAAATGACTTGTTTGCATCGACTATATCGATCTCAACAAAGTCCATCCGAATAATATCTTTCCACTAATTGATCGATGCCACCTTACATGGTGATGATTTTTAAAAGCATTGTCTACTTAGCGATGCTTAAAATTATCATTAGACAAAACATTACGATGCTAAATAGAAGTGACAAAAAATTGCTTTCCACTCTTGCATTGCCAACTCTTTTTTTATGCTTTTTAAAGCATCAAGTCATCTTTCTATGATGCTTATAAATATTGGCGATAGCTTAAAAAGTGTTGGCCAAAGATTTTTTTACCATAGTGGACATACCTCCTCACCTTCATAGACATCTTCTCGAACTACAATCAAGTGCGGATGGTGCTCAAGGATGAGGAGAAAATAATCTTTACCACTAACAAGATCTATTTTATCATAGGGTCATGCCTTATGGGTTGAAAATTATGGGAGCAACCTATCAAGCGCTTGTCAATAAAATTTTCAAGACATGGATCGAGAGGAATATAAAGATTTATATCGATGACATGCTAGTCAAAAGTTGAGAAACTGAGCATCACATTACTGACCTTGAGAAAACTTATGTGACTCTTCAAAAATATCGAATGAAGCTTAACTCGACATTGTGCATTTGGAGTCACATCTAGAGAATTTCTCAGTTTCATGGTCTCACAATAGAAATTAAGATAAATCTAAAGAAAAACCAAGCCGTACATAAGATGACTACACTAAAATCAATGAAGAAGGTGCAACATCTGACAGGATAAGTCGCCACACTTAGCAGGTTTATTTTTAGATCAGCTAAAAGGTGCCTAATTTTTTAAAGCCTTTAAGCAAGCCAAAGACTTCCAATAGATCAAGGAATGCCAAGCAACCTTCAATGCACTAAAGAAGTACTTTGGCTTATTACCAAAAAAAACAAAGTACCTTGGCTCACCTTTGCTTCTTAGCAAGTCAAAACCAAATGAGGTGCTCTACTTGTATTTGATAGTCTCATCTATAATAATGAGCTTGGTACGAGTCCAAGAAGGAGAAAAATTACAGAAGCCAATATATTACATCAGTAAGATCCTTCATGATGTGGAAATAAGATATTCAAAGTTGAAAAAGATGATATATGTCTTCATGACCTCAGCAAGAAAACTACGCTCTTATTTTTAGGTCCATTTGATAGCTATGTGGACTAACCAACCGATGAAGACTATTTTTCAAAGATCTGACACTTTAAGTCAGCTTGTCAAGTATTCCATTCAGCATATAGAGTCCGACCTACAAAATCACCCTCAATCGGCCATCAAAGCGCCAATGCATATAATTTCATCTTGGAGTGTACCATCCCCAAAGAAAACAAGCTTGAAGCTGTGCCTAAAGAGAAAATATCTGAAGAAACTAGGATCTTGTATGTTGATGGATCTTCTAGTTCGACAAGATATGATGTTGGACTAGTCTTAACCAACCCAAAAGGTGTTGTCGTGGAGTATGCTATATGATTTGAGTTCTAAACCTCAGACAACGAGGCTGAGTATGAAGGTCTAATCACTAGACTTAGGATCACTGGAGAGTTTGAAGTGCAATGGCTAAGGGTCTATAGTGATTCCTAGCTCGTTGTCAGATAAGTCCATAGAGAATATGAAGCATGGGAACCAAATATGATAAAATATTTATATAAGATTTAGGATGCTACTCCAGCCCTCACGAGTTTTGAAATTTAACAAATCCCTAGATCGAAGAACACTATGGCTTACCTACTGTCAAAACTCGCCACCTTGAGAGTGATCGACCTCAAAATGACCTTGTACATATTTCAAGGTTTTGGATAAGCTAAGCATTGAGAAGACGGTGCCAATGATGCAAGTAGACCTGAAACTAAGTTGAATGGACCCTATAATTATGTAACTACAAAGTGGAATGCTTCTTACTGATCAAAATGAAGCTTAGAAGTCACCAAATCCTGCACCACATCGTCTATGATGGCAAACTATCCAAAAGGTCATTCTCTTTGCCTCTCCTCATGTGCTTGCACCCAACTGAAGCCAATTATAAACTTCAGTAGGTGCATGAAGCCAATGATCTAGGGGTAGGCCATTGACTTATAAGGTGGTTTAGTAGGGATACTACTGGTTGCCCTTATATTAAAATGCAACTAACCTCATCAAAAATTGTGACCAATACAAATGCAATGTGAACATTTGATGTCATCCCATAGCACCTCTAACCCCGATCATAGCTCCTTGGGTCTTCATGTAATGAAAAATGGATATCATCAGATCATTTCTCTTAGCATCAGAATAATGAAAGTTTCTACTCGTTACCATCGACTGCTACACAAAATGGGTCAAGGTTGAGCCATTGGCTCATATTAGCGAGGTAAGGTCTATATTTCATTTGGAAGGCCATAATCTATCAGTTCAAATTATCTTGAGTCATCATAAATGGCCATGGCTGGTAGTTTGACAATGCTCAGTTCAAGAAGTTCAACAGCAAGCTCAGTATTGCACATTACCTTACCTTGGTAGGCCATCCACAAATCAATGAAGAAGTCAAGGTGACTAACTAAACTCTTCTACAAGATTTGAAGATAAGATTGGACTAAGCTAAAGGCTAATAGATGGAGAAACTCTATAATATGCTCTTGACATACTGATATGCAATGGATTCCTATCAGGGGGACACCCTTTAATCTTGCATTCAGAATGAAAGCTATTATTTCTCATAAGATTGGCCTTCCTTCACTTCAAGCCAAAAGTTTTGATAAGCAGAATAACTCAGAGCACTTTCGAGCTAGTTTGGATCTACTTGAATCAACAAGAGAGCGATGTCGGATGCGGATGATAATGTACCAATAAAAGATGGCTTAACACTACAATTCTCATGTCAAGGAAAATATCTTCCAAGCTAGTGAATTTTGTCTTAAAAAGATCAAAGCATCCTAGCTTCAAGAATAGAAGAAGCTATTGCCAAATTGGGAAGGACCTTATCAAATTAATAAGATCATACAACCTAGAATGTGTCGACTTCAGCATTTAGATAGTATCTCTATAAGAATCCAGACTATTAGTGACGGTCAGTAACCATCGCTAATAGTCCACTTATCGTTGCTAATAAACTCGACATCGCTAATTTCATTATAACAGTCAATTTGAAAAAATATAATCACTAAATATCTTTATTAGCGATAAAAATCTTAGCCGTCGCTAATAAGGCTATTAGTGATGGCTTTAAAGATGAAAAAAATTCTATCACTAATTATTTTTTAATTTTTAAATTAAAATTTTAGAAAAAAATTTTAAAAAATTATTAGCGATGGTATTTTCATGGCTAATACCGTTGCTAATAATTATTAGTAACTAATAATGTCATCTCTATTTTTTTAATTTTTAAATTAAATAAAAAATTTTAAAAAATATTAGCGATGGCATTATCATCACTAATGCCATCGCTAATAAGTATTAGCAACGGCACCATCCGTTGCTAATAAGTATTAGCAACGGCACCGTCGCTAATAATTATTTTTTTTTTTTAAATTAATAATAATATTTTTTAAAATTTATTTTAATTAACCATAATGAATTATGATTCTTAATACCTATTATAATTAAAATCCAAAGATAATATGACAATCAAAATTTAAAAACTAATTATATTATATTAAAAATATAAATTATATAATTTATTTCACAAGCAGTATCAAAAAAATATAATACATCAAAAAAAAATCAGATCCAATCCCGTCATCATCCACCTCCTCCTCTTGCTCCCTCCAGTAACTGGTAGATGAGAGCCGGATATCCCAGCATCCTGTAATGAAAAAATAAAATAATATTAGTAAGTTTTGAAATGGAGGTGTATTTTTTGATACACTTATTTGATTCTCAAACAGATTATTCTTATATATTTTATTCGATGATACGGAGCTATAGACAATTTTGATTCATCGATTGGATTGTTAGACTAATTTTTTAGTCTCTAGATCCTCTTTTCAGACTCAAATCTAAATATATAAAGTTTCTAAAAAAATTTAATAATATAATTATCTGATGTGATGGTTGGAATGACGAGCTCAGTTGATCGCATAGCTGTGGATCCTGGAGAATCTCCACGATCGTATCACGGATGGCATCCAAGAGGCTCTGATGTCACTGGCTCAAAAGCCTCTACATGACCTCCTCCATTTGCGCATCACTCCGGATCTGGGATGTCAAGGTCTGTGAAAATATTGAAGGATATCAAGCTGCTGGAGGGTCGAAATTGTGGCCAAATTCTATGACTCGACTCCTACTCACCCCCCAATGGCATTGAGCCATCCCTCAAGGTCAAAGGGGGCTGAGAAGATGGATCATCGCCATACATCTCAGCAATGTACACCGTGTAACGCATCTGCATAGTTCAGAAATACATTAGTTCTAATATAAAAATCAGATTCTATAACAATTTAATTAGTAAATAAAGTTTAAAATTCTTACCACAATCTATCATGACGTAGAATCTAAATAGTCACCAATCCTTCCAAACTGGTTTGTGGCCTGCCACAACTGCAGCTGGTCTGATAGATGACCCAACTATCATATCTACAATAAGTAAATAATAAAAGTAAATTAATTAAAGTATGCATATAAGTATTTTTATAGTTTTAGTGAAAAGTTTTGATATAGATTTTTTTTCAGTCTATCAGCCACAACATGTGTGCCGACTCAGCCATCCGTATATCTGATCAGTTCCTGTTGGACGGTCTGATTTTGTCAAACCCTCTACTACCTATCGTAGTACTCCTTACTGCTCCACTAGTCACAAAGGGCCTGTCATATATCCACCCATATCAAGTGATCCGTGAAGGACCTCCGCTCGATGGTGACTGAAAATTGGAGTATTAGATGGCAGACTGCTTGAGGCTATAGAGATCATCTTAGAGCCTCCATGTTACTACCTTTTTGAAGGTCTGACGGCTAGCCTTCTCATCCTGGAGAGTCTCAAATCAGTAGTACTCCTGTAAGATAGAAGCAAGCATGTATTAATATATAATTAAAATACCAATATATCAAAAATTTAAAAATTAAATTGATTTTGACTTATCAGAAACATCTCTCAAACTGCATCACAAGCTCTCGATGGTCAACTCAAGAACTCGTTCATCGATTTCGACATCAATCGACATATGATCTCGATAACGACACGAGATGTAGAAGACTCTTTGAATATACTACAAAATTGATTTCGAAAAATAAATATTAACTCTAAAATTACTAAATTCTAAATATATTACTTAAGCATGTAGTACTTACAAGTGGCTCTGGATATGGATGATCTCTCTATCCTCCAATCGAGTCAGAAGTGCCACAAGCCGAGCGGGTCCTCGACCACGGTGCTGTGTCTAAGAGCCAACAGTCACTGCTGCATGCAACTGTGGGGTTACTGGTGAAACCCTATCCTCTGAATCTGAGCGCGAAACATCTAATACAAAAAATGCTATATTAGTTAACAAATGATAAAATAACATAAATGAGAATATATAAAGTGTTAGAGCTTACCATCCGATGTGAAAGATGTAGAACCATGCGAGCTGGCTGCATGATTGCTCTCTCCTTGAGAACTCTGTCCTCGACTGGTGCAGCTCCGGCATCTAAAAGACATGATGTATACTTTTTAAAAATAAAAATAAATAAATTCACCAAACTAATTATACAATTATGAATGGTAATGCAAGATTTAAAATGATGCAAGACAAGTAATTAAAATGATCCAAGAATTATATACTTAGCACTACTCATCGGCCTCTTCAAATATTTGATATCCTTCAAAATCTTCTTCTGATTCTTCCTCTTCTTCTTTTTCTTCTTCCTTTTCTTCTACATCTTCTTCTTCTTCTTCCTCTTCTCCCCTTTCTTGGAAAAAAATATCCTTTAAAATAATTTCAGTTGGATCTACCTCCTCATGTTGGCCATCTTCACGTAGGAGAATTCTTGGATCATCCAATTCTACGTCATCGAAGGATTGATGAACTCCTACTGTCTCATCCTCTTGAAAGTATTTTGGTAATTGGGGCTCTTCTTCTTCGAGTGCATAATAAATGGCTCGAGACTTAATTTTGCATACAGCCCACCTATCTTTTTTTCTTCTTTTTTTTGATGGAAAAAGAATATAATACACTTAAGCAGCTTGTGTAGCTAGTATAAATGGCTCGTTAACGTAAGCTTTTGATCCATGTTTGATTTCAATAAGCCTGTGCCATGGATCAACCTTCATACCATTGTTGGTATCAAACCATTGGTATTTAAACAGAATGATACTATTACCTCCAATGTAGCTCATCTTAGTCACTTCTTTGATGATTCTATAGTAGTCACTCTCCATCTTATCTTTTCACCTGCTGTTTTTTATATACACACCACTATTCATTGTACTTTTATAATTTTCATATTGCTTAGTGTGAAATTTGAAATCATCTACGTTACAATCATTATAGTATGTCACATACTTTTCAGGCCCGTAACCTAATGGTCTCAACTTCATTTGAATGGACTCGCTCCCTTGAATGATCTGCGTATTATAAAAAGAATAAATTGAAAAAAATTAAAATATATAAAATAACAATAGATGCTTACAAATTGATGGAACCAACATGCAAAATTCTCTGAGCATTGTGTTGATATTTCTTCATCACTTATGCTCAAGTTTTTTTCTTTCAGTATCTCATCATATTGCCTAAATATGCATAAGATAAGTATACTGAAATAAGTGATTAAAGAGTTGAGATTGTGATGGGCATTTACGAGACATATGGGTCGACCTCCACGCAGTTTAACAAAACATGTCTCTATCTGTCGAAGTTTAGTATCAGAAAAAATCCGACGAACCTCGTGCCCAAATTCTCGAATGGGATATGCAAATATTGAGATCTCCTGCTCTGATCCTTCAACACCACCATTATCATTTCGGTCCATTTAAGTCAGCTTGATCTGCACATTGGGATTAAAGTAGTATCGGCTAAAATTTGAATCTCTTCTTTTATATAAGCCTCCATAATAGAACCTTTGACTTGGGCTTTATTTTTCACTTTTTTTTTGAGATTGTACATATATCTTTTAAATGGATACATCTACCTATACTACATTGGACCCCCCATCTTAGCTTCATACGTTAGATGAATCAAGAGGTGCTCCATGAAATCAAAAAAGTTGAGAGAAAATATCTTCTCCAACTTGCATATGGTCTCTACATTGCTAGTCTGAAGATTGAAGATATGATTGGTAGATAATTCAGTAGCATAAATATCTCTGAAGAGAAGGCTAAGCTCAATCAAAGAACTTTATATGGAGTTGGAAAGGAGATCACGTCAAGCCAATGGAAGTAATCGTTGCATGAATATATAGCAGCCATAGCTTTTTAGTCCATAGAACCTGCAATCTTTGACAATGATACACCGAGCTAGATTACTTGCATAACCATCTGAAAATTTAAGGCTCTTACACCATTCGCAAACATCTTTCAGCAGCTCCCTACTTAAGGTATAAGATGCTTTCGACTTCAAAAATCTCTCAAGTGATATCTCAACCAGCTCTAATAGAAGATGCTTGCATATGTTCTTTATATCTGCATAAGCCTTGAGATTATCCTTCATCTTTCCCTTGACATCCATAGAGTGTAGAAAATATTATCGAATATATGCTTCTCGATATGCATGATGTCCAGATTATGAAGGATCAAATTGGTGGATCAGTATGGCAATTTTCGAAAGATGCTTCATTTCATCCAATTATGAGTTGTACGAAATCTCTGAGGCTTCTGCTTGTCAAATTCAATACCAAACGGGATTTTGTCCAATTTGGATACCTTCTGAAACACTTTCATATCATTGAGGCACTGAGGTGCATGGTCCTTCTCTATCTTATTTCTCTTGAAACTATCTCCTACTTTCGAAAAAGATGATGCTTGGGGAGGAATTGATGATGACAATCGAACTAGGAGGGCTTACGACCATGCTCAAGCTAAAAAGATTTTGTATTCTCTATATAATAGGGATATGCTAGCTTCCCATGAGTGCTCCATCCTGACATCATCCCATAAATAAAAAAATCGATCCATATCAATGCATCCTTCATTATAAAATTCTGTTTCTTTGATGCATCAAAAGTATGAATGCCATCAGACCATAACAATTTCAGCTTATCAATAAGAGGTCTTAGATATACATCAATGCTTCTACTAGGATATTATGGTCCAGGAATGACTAATATAAGAAAGATATTATGTTCTTTCATATACATCCCAGACGGCAGATTGTATGGAGTAATAAAGACTGACCAACATGAATAAGGGGCCGCTGCATGATCAAACGGTGTAAAGCCAAACCCAGTTAAACATTGCATGATTTCTGAGCTAATAAAGGATGGCAAGCAACAAATTACTTCTATGCCTCACTGTCCGACGGATGACACATCATATCGAGGTGCTTACATGGTTCTTCTTTGTGCCATCTCATCTATCCGGTAGTACTCTTGGACAAGTAGAGCCTCTAAAGTCCAGGAGTGAGGGGAAGGAATTGAAGAACCTTATATAGTATATCCTTCTGATTCCTATTCTCTTGCCTTAGCTTAAATCAGCTTACACCGCATATGCCGCATGGGCTCTTCTATTGGTCCTCCTTATAGAAAAGCATGTAACCATTACGGCATGCATCTATCTTCTCATATCCCATGCCTAACCCTTTTATAATTTTCTTCGAAGCATAAAAGCTCCCAACAAGCTTCTCATATTTCGATAGCATTTTCTTTATTATCACTACCATCCTATCATAACAATTGACCGTCATATTAAATTTGACATTTAAGTTTAATAACTCTGACACAGCTGATAGTATAATGTATGTTTCACATCCTATCCATAGTGGTTTATCAACATCTTTCAGCATACAGTAGAAATCACAGCTGCCAGCTTCTGGATCGTCCTCCATATCTCAGTTAAATTCAGGATCAATCGCATTCATAACTATGTCCACCATTCTATCTGTGTCTATGTCTTGCTCGATTCTAACCCTTACAACTTTCTCCCATATCTCTCCATGCAAGTACCAATTTTTGTAGTTGGACATAAATCCACTCTTATACAAATGGACAGTAATTATAATCCTATCAAATATTTCTCTATTGCCACATCTGTTATAAGGACAACGAGCCCATCCTTGATGTAAGAGTGCCACATTTTCAAAAATAAAATTACAGTATTCTATACCCTCCTTGTATTCAGTAAAAATATTCTCGTCGACTACTCGATTGTCCATCCAACTATGATCCATGGCAAACTATCTAAGAATTTTGCATATATATAAATATAAAATAATTATTAAATATTATTTTATTATTCAAAATGGCTTATATAGTAAATGCATCCTATCATCAACTAATAGGTAAAGATAGGTCCTATCCCATTCAAAAAATATATTAATTCTATAGGTCCATTACAATAATCGAACAATATACAACAGGGACCGAAAAAAATTTCAACAGTATTTTTTCTTAGTTCTCTGATGTAGGGAGAACAAAAAAAAATACTATCTAAATTTTTTTTCTAATCCTCAGTATACCATTTGATTACTGTAATGACCTATAGAATTACTTGCATTTTCTAAAGTATCTATAGTAAATAATCAATTGACCAATGCATATAATTTTTTTATCTGTATAAAAATAAATAAATATACAGATATATTAGAATATGTACATCAATCAACTGATGGGTCTATTACTCCATGCAATATAAATTTTATTAAAATTAACACGTAATTAATGCTGTCCGGCATCTTCTATCAGCCTGAGTGCACAGGGCGCACAAGGACTAGATGCCTTGGATGCCAGCTGTGACCCGAGGTTCGGACATGCAGGACATGCCCAGGCCCTGTGTTTGCAATGCTGCCCAGCATCTTCTCTCAATCCGAGCACTCTGCATGTCGAGACCCAAGTCCCATACATCTAATTAATTAATTAATTAAATCAATATTTAAATAACTTTTAGTGATGGCACTAGCCGTCGCTAATGTCGTCACTAATACTAGACAATATTAACCATCGCTAATACCATCACTAATACTCACAATAGTAGACGTGCTGGTATGGGGATGGGGCTGTGGAGCAGGGGCCACAGGGTCGGGGCCGGGAGTTGGGGGCGTTTGGGCAGGGGCCACGTAGTCAGCCTGATGGGGATGGGGCCATGGGGAGGCCAGTGGAGCAGGGGCCGCAGGATCCGATCGATGGGGTTGAGGTGGCTGCGGACGAGGTAGGGATAGGATGGCTAGCTCGTGGCCACAGCGTAGGAGGCACCGATGGGGTTGGGGTGCCTGCAGGCAAGGTGGGGTCAAGGCGACAGGCTTGAAGCTATGGCATAGGAGGCATCGATAAGGTCGGGGTGGCTGCAGCCAAGGTAAGGCTAGGGTGGCTGGCTCGAGGCGGCAGCATAGGAGGCACCAACGAGGCTGCAAGCGAGGTGGGGCCGAGGTGGCTGGCTCAGGGCGGTGGCGTAGAAGGTGCAATGGGGTTGGGCCACAACGTAGGAGGCATCGATGGTGTCGGGATGGCCACGGAAGAGGTGGGGCTGGGGCAGTTCGCTCGAGGCCTGAGTGTAAGAGGCATCGACGAGGTTGGGGCAGCCACAGATGAGGCGGGGCCAAGGCCACGGCGTAAGAGGCATCAGTGAGAACGGGACGTCGAGAAGGAGGACGTGTTGGGAGCAGAAAACATCGAAAAGGATGCGCTGGAGAAGGGGGCCGTCGTCAGTCAGGAGGAGGCACCGACAAGGTGGAAAAAAGCTGAAAAGGAGGAGAACAAGCATGAAATTTTTTTTTCCTCCAATAGGCTGGGGGTGTTTTTTAGCCAAACTATTACCGACGGTAAGACGACTATCGATAATACAGTCGGTAAAACCTCATTTTTCATGTCAGGATATTAGCAACGGCAGTTTCCATCACTAATACCCATTCACCATGGCTAATACTATTAATTTTTTATTGATATATTAAATTTTAATATTAATTTTTTAAAAAAAAACTAAAATAATATTTTTTTCAAAATTATTAGCGATGGTAAATTATTCCATCGTTAATATCATCGCTAATATCATTAAATTTTAATATTAAATTTTTTTTTTCATTGATCATTTTTTGATGGTTAAAAATTATTATTAAATTTTTGGACTTAATTAATTTATGGATCAAGTCCTAATTGATTTAAATTAGATTTGATTTAATTAGGTTTGACTTAATTTGATGCTAATTAAATTTTAATATATCAAGTAGGACTTAGATTCAAAGCTTAATTAAATTAGATTTGATAGAATTTTGAAATAGATTCGAATCGAATTTGAATTGAATTCGAATTGAATCATGGATTAAGTCCTAACTGATTTAAATCAGATTTAATTTAATTAGGCTTGATTTAATTTGAGCCTAATTAAATTTTATAATTTTAGTAGGATTTAGATTCAAAGTCTAATTAAATTAGATTTGATAAGATTTCAAATTTTATTCGAATTGGATTTGAAGTGATTTCGAATTGAATCATAGATTAAGTCCTAATTAATTTAAATTAGATTTAATTTAATTATGTTTAACTTAATCTAAAGCTAATTAAATTTTATTATCCAAGTAAGACTTAGATTCAAAGCCTAATTGAATTAGATTTGATAAGATTTTGAATTAGATTTCAATCAGATTTGAATTGGATTCGAATTGAATCATGGATCAAATCTTAATTGATCTAAATCAGATTTAATTTAATTAAGTTTAACTTAATTTGAGACTAATTAGATTTTATAATTCAAATAGGACTTGGATTCAAAGCTAAATTGAATTAGGTTTGATAGGATTTCGAATTGAATTTGAATCGGATTCGAATTGGATTCAAATTAAATCATAGAT
Organism: Elaeis guineensis; assembly: GCF_000442705.2. Taxonomy (NCBI): domain Eukaryota; kingdom Viridiplantae; phylum Streptophyta; class Magnoliopsida; order Arecales; family Arecaceae; genus Elaeis; species Elaeis guineensis. The sequence continues at coordinate 6,023,139 of NC_025994.2, read as the reverse complement.
CAAGTCTTAATTGATTTAAATTAGATTTAATTTAAGTAAAATTTACTTAATTTGAGACTAATTAAGTTTTATAATCTAAATAAGACTTGAATTCAAAGCTTAATTAAATTAAGTTTGACAGAATTTCGAATTGAATTGGAATCGGATTTGAATTGGACTTAAATTAAACCTAAATTAAAAATATTTTTTTCCTAATTGATTTAAATCAGATTAAATTTAATTAAAATTTACTTAATTTAAAAATAATTATATTTTATAATCTAATTAAGACTTAAATTCAAAGTCTAATTGAATTAATTTTGATAGAATTTCAAATTAGATTCAAATCAGATTCGAATTGAATCTAAATTGAAAATCATTTTCTTCTAATTGGTTTAAATCAAATTAAATTTAATTACACTTAACTTAATTTAAAGATAATTAAATTTTACAATTCAAGTAGGACTTCGATTCAAAGTCTAATTGAATTAGGATTGACAGAATTTTGAATTAAATTCGAATTGGGTTTGAATTAGATTCGAATTGAACCCAAATTAAAAATTATTTTTTTTTCATTGATTTAAATCAAATTTAATTTAATTAATCCTGATTTATTTTGAGGCTAATTAAATTTTATAATCTAAGTAGGACTTGGATTCAAAGTCTAATTAAATTAAATTTGATAAGATTTCAAATGGGATTCAAATTAGATTCAAATTAGAATCAAATTAAGTTTAAATTATTTTTTAAATTATTAGTGATAGAAAAATATCATCATTGCTAATTCAATCACTAATAATATTTTTAAAAATTTATTTTTTCAAATTATTATTCAATTTTTTTAAAAAAAATTATTCATGATGGCAAGATTTCTATCGCTAATAACCCTAATTCACCATTGCTAATAATTATTTTATATTTAAATATTATAAAAAATTTAAAAATTTAAAAAATTTTAGCGTCGGTGTTTATCATCGCTAATAATTATATTGTCGTCACTAATTGTATTAGCGGTAGCAAGATTTTTGGTTGGTTTTGTAGTGGCTAAAAGGTGTTATTAGCGATAAAATTTTTTTCGTCACTAATACCATTACTAATATTCAATATTCTTGTAGTGTTGGTACCACAGACTTGAAACTCAAAAAATTTACAAGCCTACTACAAGTAATAGGATCTTGTATCTTAGAAATTAGATTCAATAAATTTTTCTTCCATTCTTTTATCTAAGCATTTTAGGTCAGCAGTCAATATAAAGCTATAAAATATTTCAATTAAGCAATTACCTATGTATGGCAAGAATGGGATAACCCAAAAGTGATTGGGACCCTAACCTACATTATTTAGAAAAATTAATTGCAACAATGGAGACACCTTGAAAAATAATTAGGACTTTCGATAACTAAGCTCGCTTGGTAAAAAATGAAAATGAAAGCTAAAATTCAGACACTCAAGGTGGAGACAATCCGAAGAGGAATCTCCATGAACCAGTCCCCATGTCTGTTTAAAGGCCTAACCAATGTTAGGCTTAGTTCATGCCTAGTCGAGCTAAAAGATGAACCATGAGCACAATAAAGTGACAAGCAAAAAATGAAGATAGCAAACAAGGAAGATCCGAACATAAAGAGTTGAAAAAAATTCTTTCATTAATTAGAAAGATATTTATAACAAATTAGCCTTACTAAATGCAAAATAAGCTTGGACAAACCGAGCACAAATTACAAAAGGATTAAAATAAAAGGACATAAAGTTCTATTTGTTGGTCGGAGGTGTCGGAAATTATATCCTAAAGTCAATCATTTGACGATTGTGCTAATTAAAAATATATATAAATTGATCATTAATAAAAGTTATTTGACCTATTCATCATAAGGTTACATCTTCTAATGAACTCCTATATTGTGATGAAGTCCTTAAGACTATTTTGATCGATAAAGGAGGATTTATCATGTAGTCCTTAAACTAATTCACGATCAAACGATATGCTATTACTGAAAAGATAGTGATTATCAAGTGTAGGTCGTTGTATGCCATATACGTTGGTTGACCTCATAACCAGATGGCATGAAAAACTGGTATGGCATGCAAGTGAGATGTAGGAGTATATCTCATTGAACATGACTAACTATGGAGCACTCTACCATCAAGAGTAGCTCATGAAAGATAAAAGTACAAGTATCCCTCCAATCTGAGATCATCATACTGACTTGTAAGCAATTCACCGTATATTGGTGCCAGACTACCTAAATTTTTAATTCAGTGATGGAAGATTTTTGGGTACAGTCAAATACTTATGGTAGTCGGTATGTGAGTCAAGAAGAGATTGACCCCTCTGAATAAATAGGAGTTAATGCATCAGTATATTTTAATTTAATAAAATCTAGATTTGGATAATCCATATGATAGATTTGAAAGATTGAAATATAATATAGACGACTATTTCAGGGTTGATAGTTAAATCTTAGGTCACATTGAGCATTAGGATCAAAGAAATAAATTATACGGTAATCATATGCCAGTAAGTTCTTGAATATTACTTCGCAATCATTCAACCTATCCGAACATCGAGTCCCATTGCTAGATGGTTACATCGATTAGTTCAAAAATTTATTCCTGTGCTATTAGCTTAAGTTTGAATCTATGGAGTCACACTCAAAAAAAAATTCTGACTGATCATGTAGTTGATCGATGATTGAAAATCATTCAAGAGTGTAATCGTCAGTTCAATTGATGATTAACCTTATGCACAAGTTGCGATAAACTAATTTGCTAAGTATTAGTGAATTAATAGAGGATTAATTAGTAATTAGATTGCTGATTGATTCAATTTGATTAAGCAATAAATTTTGGATTAAGATCAATTAAATTTGATTCAATTATGTTTGATCCGATTAAATTATGAGATGATCTAATCGCTAAAAGAGATTATTTCTTGATTTGATCAGAACTTGAATTCAATTATTTTTTAATTAGATTAGGATCTAATTAGTTTCTAATTGGATTAAGAATCTCTTTATTCTTGGGTGCATCTAATTCTTAAATTGGTTATGAACAAATTAACCATCTAAAGGAGGAGTCCCAGTCAACTGGGACTCTCTCTCTCCCTTGGCCGACCACTCACCATGCCGTCCCATAAGTAGCCACGGCATTCTTTGTTTTTAGCATGGGAATGGTGTGACAAATTCAGATCCATGCTTTCTCTTTCTCATTGCCCCTTATGGATAGATTAGTCAAGGAAAGTTTGAATTTGATTTGAATGGAATTCCTTATCTAGATGAGATTGGATCTCATCCCACCTACCTACACGTCAGGTGTTGAAATCCTTTTATTTTGTGTGACATAAAGGAAGGGGTTTTATCATCAGAAACCTTTCTCATCATGAAAATTCTGCATGAGAGGCGTGAAGAAATTAAGGGGTGCGGTCTAAGTATGAGCGGTAACTTCTTACAAGAGTCCAAACCTTGTTGGACTCTTCAAACCATAACACAACTTACCTATTTAAAGGGTGGTTATGGGGCGCCTAATTTTATGATGAGATCAAAAAAATTAAGGGATGCCACTTTGGGTTATTGGCATTAGAAAATTAAGGAGAGGGGTCTCCTCTCTTATGGGTTCCTAGGTTATCTTCCTAGGGTTTAGGGAAGAGAAAAAATAAAAGAAAGGGGTTTCTTATGTTCTTTTTCTTCCACATCCTATTATTCCTCTATTAGTATCCTTCTTTAACCTCAAAAAGAGTTCTAGAGATCTGAAGGAAGGATCCAGATCAGCCAACAAGATGATATTTGTGTGAGCAAGCACTTTCAAGGAGGCCGATCAGATCGGGACTTCGAGTGAACTTTTCGTAGAGGTCGGACACGCTATGCGGCTGTGAGCAACCAGCGAAGATCTTCTTTAACATATTTATCAGCAGTGATGATCGTCGATCCGTGCTCAGATATCGAGTTCTGAACTTAGATAGGAGTAGATTTGATGTACAATGAATATCCATGCATGTAGATTTTATTTTCAGATTTTATATATACCATATATCATGTCATAGATCCTAAAGTAGGTTGATTTATTGATTAGATCATATGCATATTTAATTAATATGATTAATCTAGTTATTTTTCACTATCTTTTATTTCAAAAAATTTTTGGAATACATGCATGAAATCGCCTACAGTTTCCTTCAGTGGTATCAAAACCTGATTCATTATGGCATGACATATGTGCATATTAGATCTAAAATTTAATTTTATTTAGATCTGATATATAATATTTTAGATCTAAATTTAATTAATGGTTGATAGTACAAATCGAGATAAGGTTGTCGTACTGTAAGGTTAACCTCCTACAATAAAAGGGTTGTCCTAGTTTGTATAGATTTTTGATAAAATCTGATTTTATATGATGCATGTGATATTTTTTGATCTGATTTAGATATGATCTAATATTATGATCAGATATGATACAATTTAATTTAGATCTGAATTTTTGCATATATGGTATGTGAGTAGATTAGATGATCTGATTAGCAAGTACTTGAATTGGGTTGATCACCAAGCCATCCGATCATAGGAGTAAGAAGAGTTTAAAGATCCTCTATTCTCATTCGATAGAATGCTCTTATGGCATGTAGAGATGCCATGTGATTAAATCTCATGAAGAAGAAAGTGAAAGGAAGAACTTCCTTTTCTGTAAAATCTTAGATTTTGAAATCTTAAGTTTGTTGTATGTGATATAAAAGATAAATTGTATGAAAAGTAAATTATATAATCTATACAATTAAAATTATTTTAAGCATAAAAGATGAAATTTGAAATTATAAAATATTTAGATACGATCTAAAATTTATTTATGATTGATTTTATTTCAGTTTATGTAAGATTTTTCAAATCTAAATGCTTTGATACTTGTTGGCACACCACTAAGCTGACTCAGTTTTGAACTGAGCCAACTCAGTCTCCTAGGTTTGTCGACCCAGTGTTGACTGAACCGATTCAATTATCTCAGGCCGAATAGTAACAATTACTATTCATTATCAGTTAGTCGACCAAATAGCAAACTTAGTCCAGGGGTGAGCCGACCTAGTTTTCAGATATAAAAATTTTACATAAAATTGATGTAAAATTATTTTACAAAATTGAAATGATTTCAATTAACAATCTTAACTCATGTTAATGCAGCACCTAATTGAGAATTAAGAAATATATATTTAAATCTAAAATTATGATTTAAGATCTAATGACATTCACATAAAACATAAATTTATGGATTAGCTTGATAAGATCCTCTTAATTGGGTTAGACCTAAAATTAGAATCAAATAAATTTAATAGAAAAATTGATTAAATCTAATAAAAAATTAAACTAGATCAAATCAGAATTTTTCTAGAACTAATACAATAGTTGTAGTTGGTCAAGTCCATGTCTATGATTAGACAAAGATAGACTTTGATCATGGCTCAATGGTCAAGTCTGAGTTTTTAGGCAAACCAAATTGAAACTGATGAATTAATTAGTGACTAAGGTAAATTTGGTAGTTTTGACTGATGGTCATTAATTGGGAGCTACTCGCATAGATTGAGTCTATGATGAGTTAATGGCATATCCCTCCTATTGATCTCACTTAACTGATCAATATGGTCTATCAATTTTTGATTTGGTTACTCATTGATTCATGCTAACCTATACTGCATGGGTTGATCAGTATGACTGATTTAGGTGCATGGATCAATTTAAATCTGTTCTTCTTTGATCTGACTTGGTGAAGTCAATGAGAGGATTATGATTAGTTGGTCAAATCTCGTCTCCAAATCAATCTTTAAATCTTCTAAATTATTAGGTCTTTAAAATGATAATGTGATAGGGTCGCGATATTGTCATTAGGACATCATGATTATTAAATTATTTTTAATTTTTAAAAATTAAAAATATGTAGAAAGTATTGAGTCAGGTCGAATCCATAGAGAAGTTAGAATTTTGAGAAAAATAATTTAAGTCGAAAAGTAATTTAAGTTGAAAAATAAAAATTAAAAAAATATAAAAAATAAATCAGGTACCAAGATCTACTATTTAGATCCTAGCTTCAACTTGCAATAAAAATAAAATATATGAATTTAAAAAGTATAAAAATAAATTAGTACTAAGATCTACTAACTAGATCTTAGCATCTACTTACAATAAATATAAATAATAGAAATTTAAAGTACAAAAAAATAAATTTTATATTAATTAAAATTAAAATTTAATTATAAAAAAATTAAAAAAAATAATAAAATAAAAGAAAATAAATCTATAACAAGGATCTGAAGTTGATCGATGCAGTCTCGTCGAAAAGATGGTTGACGATCTCTTCTTTTTTCATCATACTCCATAGAACGAACTGACTTCTCTCCTTCTCCTTAAATCCTTAAACCTCTCTTAATTTTTTTTCTATTTGTTTCTTATTTTTTCACTGATTTTCTCCACTTTTTCTCTTATTCTCGGATCTCCTTATTTATAGATAAATTTTTTACTTTTTTCTGGTAGCAAACGGAGTCCTAAAATCCCTCAAAATCATGTTAAACCTGTGTCTATTAATTTTGGCCGTTGGATCTTATTTAGACCACCCAGATCAGCCCAAAAATCATAGTTCATCTCCTCATCTCGATCGGGATCAATGATAGCCATTGGATCATGTGATAGATCTATTTTCGGCCGTTGATCAGTGCACAAGTCTTTTTATTCTCAGTGGGGATCGATACAGACTGTTGGATCAGGCGATAGATCTATTTTGGACCTTCAGATGGTGCAAAGAAAATCTTTTTTCATTTAGTTTTCATGATCGACAATCAACCACAGTCATTGGATCTCACTCAAGATCGATTTGGGCTATCTAATCGCGCACTGGAAGTGGGCCACCACCAATTGATATGGGATAGCATGTTCTAGACCGTCCAATCGCATGTTTGAAGTGATCTCAGCCATCCAATTGCACAAAAATGAGCCCCCTGCTTGTGAACCGCATCATGCACTACAAAATTATGCTATGGATCGTGCCCTTGATTCTGTAGATCGAGCGGCCAGTCCATCGTGCACCGAAAGCTATTAAAAATAAATTTTTGAGATATTTTAGCTTAATTTTGCTCAGATTTTATGCTTGAAAAATAAAAAAAAATATGAATTAAATTGCTCATTAATTCTCTATTTATTTTGATACATAAATTACTCAATTAGCTTGACATCTATTTTTCATAAATATGTTCTAATTTTATATTTTTTAAATTTATTTATTTTTTTAAAAAAATTTAATTTATTTATAAAATTAAGTTTTTTAGAAGATATTAGCATCATTAACTACCAAAAATATCTAAAATAAATATAAAAATATATGATTTATCACACCTCCCAACTTGAACTTTGCTCATTTTGGAGTAAAGAAAGAATCTAGAGTTAAGTACCATTTAACTTAAATTTTCAAATTTTTTCAGGCAATTTTTGAAAAGGACCATTGATATTTAGTAGAGCGTGAGTGAGGTATATCATTAGGATATTAATACTAATCAATGTGGGAGTTAGACTAAAAATATTAAATTTTTTTTGAACTTTTTTTAAATTACCCTTACCTTTATCTCCAAATCATTAACCTTTATATAGACAAATATATTGTTACTTCCATCCTTCATTTATTGATTTTTTTTTTTTAACATTGTATTGCTATTAAGTGTCTTAACCCCTTAAGCTTTCTGTTTGACCCATGTAGCGAGTTTTTAGCCAATGACTCCTAAACCAGATGGATTTAGGGTACTAGATATAGAATACCCCTCAGACTTACTTGCTTGAATCAAACATACTACAAGTTAAAACTAGCTTCACAATAGAGCTTCTTTGTCCTTCATACCTTTTGATGCGAAACTCAATGCTTGTTTAGGCAAAGAGATCTGCTTACTTAGCATGAAGTACTTGAAAATTTTTTTCTTTCTTTTTTTTATTTATATATAAAGAAACATATAGTTATCCTACACAAGCCCATAGGAAGTAAATTTTTTTTTTAATGTTGGTAGAAAAATTTAGAAATGCTCAAGAAAAACTATTTTAAGTTCTAAACTTAACTCTTTATTGGATTTTCTTAATACTTGATCCATCGATATCTCACAAACTCTCTAGTTTGTACATCAATTTTCTTTTAAAACTGCTTGGTTTAACTCAATTCTTAAGTATAATTAGATGCTTAAATGCTAAATACTAACTTACTTGAGGAGTTAATTTTCTTTTATTATTATTCTTCCTCCAACTTAATCGATGTTATCCTCAATAGAGTAAGGACAATAAAGGGTGCATACAAAAAGAAAGAAAAAGATAGATATTATCTAATCCAGAAGTCTTTTTAAAATTAGTTCTCTCCTCAACTTAGCCAATATTATCTTCAAATCTGTACAAAAGACTCGATTAACCTAAACAAAATATAAAAGATATCATAAAGCAAAAACTGGATTATCTTTCAGAAAGTGCTAAGTTTATTATCTTCAGCCAGACATGATGTAGCTCAGTTCATCTATCCTTTGTCGAATATTGGATTGACAAATTCTAGTGGATAGAGTAGGTGAGGTGAATCAAATAGGATATTCACTTTCTGGACTTAAATTTCTTCAGTGGGTTCATCTAGAAAATCATCTTCCATCAAATCTGAGGGATCGATTTTAACTATCTCATCTATTAGATCAATTACCGAACAGCTTTCCTCCTTCTGAGTGTATTTTGATGTATTAAAAATATTAAATTTTATATTTTGATCTCAAAAAAAAATATCCATGGCTCCTATTTTACAATTGATATTAGCATTGACAGTGGCTAGGAATGGATGCTCTAAAATTATGAAATTTTGATTCAGCTCTTGGAATAGTTCCACATCAAGTATGAGGAAGTTTACTAAAAAATAACATTGATTCACTCTAACTAAGACATCCTCAATCAGATCACATGGTATCTTTACAGATTTATTGACTAATTACAGAATAACCGATGTGAGTTTCAGTTCTCCAATCTCAAATATTTTATAGACCGAGGTTGGAAGTAGGTTAATACTAGCTCTTAAGTCTAACAATGAAATCAAAGGAGCATCAGGATTTTTCACTTTTTGAGGCAATGAATTCAACAGGACTGCACTAATATCTTCAGATAACATAATTCTCTCTATTATTCTCGGTTCATGCTTTTGTGTGCAGAGTTTTTTAAAAGATTTTGCATAAGTTAGAACATGCTGAATCACATCGAGGAGGGGTAGATTAATCTGAACTTGCTTAAACAACTCCATTAGTTCCTCGTTGTGTGCTCCTTACTTTTTACGGGAAGAACCGACTTCTAGGATTGAAAAGAATGGGACTCTTGATTTATATGTCTTAGGTAAATTATCCGTGCTCTTCTTTCCTTTATCTTTTTTACTCAAATTGAAACCAGCATCAGTACCAATTTTGGGCTCAGATTCTTCTATTGGGTTAGTCTCAGTACTAACATTTTCTTCCAAATTCTCATTTTGGCTAGCATTAATACTAGCCTCTCCACCTGATCTTGATATGGGTCTTTAAAAATCTTACCACTTCTAAGTTTAGTAATTACATTGGCATTCTCAAATTAAGGATTCTTAGGGGGACATTAAATTGATGACTAGATCCAAATGGTTGGTGGGTGGATGGATTATTTCTGAGATTTGATATCGGTTGACTTAGCAATTGACCCGGTTCTCTCCTCATGGTAGACTCAGCTAACTGTCCTATTTGTGCTTTTAACCTAGTGATAGATTGCTGTTGGGTCATAATCAATTGTTGGAGTTGATTAAATCTATCATCGGCTAGATTGGTCTATTGAGAAGGTGGGTATAATGGCTGTTTGTGATATAGTAGTTAGGTAAGCTGATTAGGCTGACCTCTACTATAGGCATAATTTTGGTATTGGGGCCTATTCTGAAAGTTTTGCATAGAAAAAATTTGAATCTGAGCCTGAGTCTGATGGAATCTCCAAGAAAAATTAGGATGATTCCTCCAACTTGGATTATATGTATTTGAGAATGGGTCATTGACAGGCTTAGAGTAACCTTGGATAGCTTGAACTTATTCTTGGATGAAAGGTGAAACTGTATAGTTGCGGGACATTCACTCATATGATGGGTTGGGCTAGCACAGATAGAACAGATCCCCTGATAATTAAGAGGTGGTGTGTATTACGCAGAAGATTGTTGACCTAGAGTTAGAAACTAATCTAACTTTTGGGCAAGAAGGTTGATTTTATCTAATTTTTGAGCAATTAGGTTCAAGTCAGTCTTAGAACTAGAGTCTGTTTATTTGTTCTCAAAAATTTTTATCCGCTTTTGGTGAGGGATCGATCTTTCATAAAAAGATAATGAGGCATGATTGATCGAGTTTTCACTCAAGATTTCAAACAAAGTATAGACTTCATCCTCACTCTTACTAATAAATGCACCTCCACAAGATGCATCTACCATCTGTCTATATTGGTCACCTAAATTCTCATAGAAAGTTTGAACAATTTGCCACTTAGATAGACCATGGTGTGGATATTTTCTAAGAAGTTTCTTAAGTCTCTCCCATGACTAATGAATTTGTTCTCCTGAAAGCTGAGCAAATTCAGTGATGGCTCGCCTCATGATGTTGGTTCAACCTATGGGATAGAATTTTTTAAGAAACTCGTGCTGCATTTCAGCCCAAGTTTGGATTGGTTTCCTTATTATGCCAAACCAGTACTTAGCTTTGTCCTTAAGTAAGAAAAAAAATAGAGTCAGTCTAAGTGCATTATTAGTAAAATTTTGATTATCTTCACCTAGAATAGATTTCTAAAAACTCATCTAGATACTTGTAAGGATCTTCATTGGTGTTCCCATAGAAAGATGGGAGCATCTGGATTGTAGTCGACTTAATCTCATAATGGCTTATAGAAATTTTAGGTAAGTAGATACAAAATAATGGATTATAGGTGGAAAGAATAAAATATTCTTTCATTTGCCTAGGTAGTTCTTTAGGGTTTTCAGTCATTTAATTTTCAAGTTTAACGTGAATCAGCCGTTCAATTTCAGGATTAGGTTCAACTAGGACAGGGTAAAGAGATCTCCTATCGTGCACATACCAATGCAAATCCTAATGTGCGTGGTTTAGATTTTTCTCTTTTTTTTAAGAATAATGAGAAAGGAAAGAAAGAGAGAGGTTCTAAAGATGAGAACCTTCAAAAAGTTCTAGACCTAAAGAAGATAGATGAAAAGAATTAATTATGATTAACAGTTAATTACAATTAAATTAGCAAGTAATTGAACCTAGACACCTACGGATTTTTTAGACCTAACAGTTCAATATAGAGTGGCTCGATTTAGATGCAAGTTGGGTTTGTTCTCACTTCCTTCAACTAGTCAGATAAGAGGTGGGATCATGGGGGTCCCCCCATTGCTTGCTTTAGATACCAATTGGATTGGCCAGATAAGCTAATGGAATCAATTAAATAACCATGAGTCCACTTAGGCTTAGTCTTTATAATCTCTTACCTTAGACACTAGTTTCAGGGGTGAGTCCAAATTTATTTTGCATTTGACTTTACCACAATGCTCAAACTGAACTCAATTGATCCTAAGGGCCACGTCTACTTAATTTTAATTAGGTTTGGGTTAATGTGGGATGCTGGTTGATCATTTTTGGGCTAAGAAAGGATAATGAAATCTCCATCTTATCTTGTTAATAGATGTTGCTCTTAAGTTGATTTGAGATGAATTTGCACAACCAATTTCAAACAAGCGATTCTATGCAACTAAATTAGATGCATAAGACTAATCAAACTTGAAAGCTTATTTTATCTCCAGCGATCATCAAAAGTAAATCTAAGATGATGAATGCTTCTAAATAATTAAGTTTCTACTCTGATCATGTAATTTTTATTAGATTTATGTGGGTAAATTTTTGAGTTAATTTAAAAAAAATAGTAATTAATACTAAAAAAATAGTTTAGGATTAGGGTTAGGATTGATCTCACCAAATTGAAGCATTTCATCCTTCTTTTCTTCTCTTTTTTCTGTAAAAAGATAAAAAAATTAAAAAAATTTGTAAGCTATATTCATAAAAAAATCAAAGAAATCAAATATTAAAATTGGTGCCTTCTTCGATAATGATACCAAAAATTGATAGGGTCGCGATGTTGTCATTAAGATATCGTGATTATCAAATTAATTTTGACTTTTAAAAGTTAAAAATATATAGAAAGTAGTGAGTTGGGTTAAATCTATAAAGAAGGCATTACTTTAATTTAAAATCTTTGATTTTATAAAAAAAATAAAATTTTGAAGAAAGTAATTTAAGTCAAAAAATAAAAATTAAAAGTATAAAAAATAAATCAGATATTAAGATCTACTATTTAGATCTTAGCTTCTACATGCAATAAAAATAAAAGATATGAATTTAAAAAGTATAAAAATAAATTGGTACTAAGATCTACTAACTAGATCTTAGCATCTACTTACAATAAATATAAATAACAAAAATTTAAAGTACAAAAAAATAAATTTTATATTAATTAAAATTAAATTTTAATTATAAAAAATTTAAAAAATAATAAAATATAAAAAATAAACTATAATAAGAATCTGAAGTTGATCAGTACAGTCTCATCAGAAAGATGGTTAACAATCTCTTCTTCTTCTTTCGTATTCTGTAGAGCAAACTGGCTTCTCTCCTTCTTCTCCTTAGATCCCTAAATTTCTTTTAATTTTTTTATTTTTTTTATTTTTCTATTGATTTTCTCTATTTTTTCTCTAATTCTCGGATCTTCTTATTTATAGGTAAATTTTTTACCTTTTTTTGGTAGCAAACGAAATCCTAAAACCCCTTAAAATCATGTTAAACCCGTGTCCATTAATTTTGACCGTTGGATCTTGTTTGGACCGCCTAGATCAGTCCAAAAATCACAGTTCATCTCCTCATCTCGATCAGAATCAACAACAGTCATTGGATCACATGATAGATCTATTTTCGAATGTTGATCAGTGCACAGGTCTTCCTATTCTCAGTCGAGATCGAAACAGACTGTTGGATCGAGCGATAGATCTATTTTGGATCGTCGGATGGTGCAAAAAAAATCTTTCTTCATTTAGTTTTTTTGATCGACAACCAACGACAGCTGTTGGATCTCACTCAGGATCAATTTGGGCCATCAGATAGCATACTGAAAGTGGGCCACCACCGACTGATATGGGATAGCACGTTCTGGACAGTTCGATCACGTGTTTAGAGTGATCTCAGCCATCCAATAATGCAAAAATGAGCTGCTCGCCTATGAACCGCATCATGCACCATGAAACTGTGCTGTGGACCATGCCCTTGATTCTGTGGACCGAGCAGCCGGTCCACCGTGCACTGAAGACTATTAAAAATAGATTTTTGGGGTATTTTGGTTTGATTTTGCTCGAATTTTATGTCTGAAAAATAAAAAAATATATGAATTAAATTATTTATTAATTTTTTATTTATTTTGGTGGTTAAATTGCTCAATTAACTTGACATCTATTTTTCATAAATATGCTCTAATTTCATATTTTTTAAAATTATTTATTTTTGTAAAAAAATCTAATTTATTTATGAAATTAGATTTTTTAGAAGATGTTAGCACCATTAATTATCAAAAATATCTAAAATAAATATAAAAATATATGACTTATCATGATGTTACGAAGATAATAAAGTCATAGCCTCTCATTAAGTTGTGTGATAAAAGATCCATTAGTTTGGTGATCATTAAAGGCCCAAAGGTTTGATTCTCATCTGCTATTAAAATTATAATTCATGATATGATGACTCAGTCGAGTCTCTCTGACAAGTGATCAGATTGGTCGGTCAAAGTCGGATCTGATTATTTGGTAATTAGATTTCTGAGTATGATCATGTTAATAGTTGGACCTAACCAGGACTTGCAGAGAAGATCAAAATCAACTGAAAAGTTATCTGAAGTAAAATCAATATTAAAAATTATTTGATAAAATAATTGGTTGAGAACCTACTCATAGATGTACATGAGCGGGCCGGCTAAAGTGGGGCTCATGTGTAGTCTATGTAGATTCTAGTACCTACTAAAGAATTAGCGTAATTCCTCAGATTGGAGGTAGAGGCTATCAATTCGTTTAAAATAGTAGAAGAATCTTTAGACTAAAGTCTGAGTTTTTAGGCTTAATCAATTCATATACATAGAGGTCTTATATTTTTCCTTTCAATTATGGCTAGTAGTATATTGCTCCACTCATATTAGACAGTAACAAGCTTATTGGATCTAATTTCGATAGTTGACATTGAAAATTGCAATTAGTTCTATAGCATGATTGGATCCTGTATATCATTATGGATCCAGCACCTAACATTTTCGCACCTAACACACATGATGTGATCTAAGACACTTATCAGAAGTGGCTAAATGATCGAACCATTATGCGATACACTATGAAGGTAATGATGAATGATGAATTTAGTTGTAAATTTAAGGATACTCAATCGAAGAAAATTCTTTAGCACCTCTGAGGATTTGTCTTCAGTGAGATGTCAGTCCTTTGAGACAAGAATGAAGAGGAAGGTGCAAGTGAATCGTGCTTGGGCTATAGAGCATGAACTGACAAAAGAGTCTACGGTTAATCTGAGTTCGGCAAAGTCTCTAGAGCTGAACAGGCTAAGGAAGAGAAATCAATAAATGATTGCTCGATAAGGTACTTATATGATAATACCTTATAGTTTCTCTATCTGTGATACTACTATCCGGATATTGGATACTGAAAGTCTGATTCATATTTGTAATTTATTGTAGAGACTTCAGGTTAGTAGAAAGCTTAAAAATAGTAAGAGATTCTTGAATTCCAACGGAAGTCATGTTCCAATCTCAGCTTTAGAAATTGTCAAGCAAGTTTTCAATTAAAATAATATCATTTTTCAGTGATTGTCACTATTGTCCATTTTGATCAATATAATTTTCATAGACTTTTTGGATGGATTTACATTATCAATTTAGAATGATTTTTGTGATATCATTATAAATAATGTTAAAATTATGCATGGACATCTAAGAAATGGTGTTTATAAATTATCACTGTCTGTTAGTGTAATGTACATATCGAACAAACATTCTAGTATAGATAATATCTTGGATGCCTACCTTTGATAATGTAGGCTTGATCATATAAACAAGAGTAGAATGAACAGATTGAGTTAAGAGAATATTCTCGAAGTTAATGATTGTGAATCATTGACGACCTATCAGTCCTATCTTCTTAATAAAATGACCAAGTCACCTTTTATTAGAAAAGATGAATGAGTCAATGATGTTCTTGTCTAATACATACTGATTCATTGAACTTACAAACAAGAGTGCCATAAATCTGAAATTATTTGAAATATTCAAATGATTCCGTAATTAGATAGAGAAACAAACTAGGGATAGTATTAAAACTCTTCGATCAAATTGAGGAAAAGAATACCTTTTCGATGAGTTTTTGATATATCTAGAAGAGAATGACTCTTTCAGCAGAATTAAATCTGGTTAAACATGGTTCGATCCTTGATGAGGTTTGCAAGTTTGTCAATCTCCGTTTGAGTTTATGCTCTTAAGATTGCTTGTTATTTCTGAACAGAATTTCAAGCAAATCAGTTGCAAAGACTCTATATGAGATATGGACTAGATATAGATCGATACTCTCTTACCTTAGGATCTGGGGGTGTTTGGCTTATGTCAAGTATTTACAGATCGATAAGCTTGAACCTTGGTCCGATAAGTGTTATTATGTAGGATATCCCAAGGAACCTAAGGGATATTACTTCTATCTTACTGAAGAATAAGAGTTGTTTGGTATTCTTTTTAGAAAAAAAAGTTCTTGATGAAGGAACTGATGCCTCTAAAAATTAAACTTATGAAGTTCGACTGGTAAAAAAAATGATACAATCTAGCAAATCCATAGAATCAGATTTGATTAAATCAAACTCAAAGACCATTGTAGAGGCACTGCTAAGGAGATACGATAAAGTACTGCATCAGTCGGATAGATACTATGGTTTCTAAGTCTGAAACATGATCCTGTTGAACTCAATGAGAACAATGAGGATCTGATCATCTACATGGATGTCATACAAAGGTCCGACTCTGATAAATGGCTTGGAGCCATGAAGTCCAAAATGGAGTCTATGAAGGTCAACAGTGTATGAACAGTTATTGATCCATCCGAAGGGATAAAACTCATAGGGTGTAAATGGATCTTCAAAAGGATCAGAGGCACAAACAGAAAGGTGAAGACCTATAAAGTTCATTTGGTTGTCAAGGGGTATCATCAATGTTATAGTATTAACTATAACAAGATATTTTCTCCTATGGCAATGCTAAGAATCTCGGAGTTGGAATATGTGTTTGATAAATGATCAAAACACATGACTTCATTGAGAACAAAGAAGAATCCTGAATATACAAATGTGTTAATAGTTTTGTGAGTGTATTTCTTATTTTGCATGTGGATGAAATTTTTTTAATCGAGAATGATATCTCTTATATTACAAGGAATAAAGGTTTGACTGTCATCACTATTCTCAATGATGGACTTGGGACAAGCATCTTACATCCTAGGGATGAAGATCTATGAAGTTAGATCTAAAAGGTTGCTTAGATTTTTTCAATCCACATACATAGATACCGTGCTGAAATGGTTCAACATGGAGGATTCCAAGAAATGCTATCTGTCGATAGGCCATGAAATTTCTCTCTTGAAAAGGGATTGTTCGATAACTCCTCAAGAGAAAGCACGTAAGAGTAGAATTTATTCTATTATGTACGCCATGACATGTATGAGACCGAATGTGGTATACTCACTAGGGATAGTGAGTAGATACTAGTATGATTTGGATAAGAATCACTGTGAGGTCACCTTTAGGTATTTGAGAAATACTAAAGATCAATGGCTCGTTTATGAAAATTCTGACTTAAAACTCGTAGGGTTTATAGACTCTAGTTTTAGTTAGATATAATAATAACAAGAGCGTATCGAAATATAATTTTACTCTATTTGATGGTGAAACCTACTGGAAAAGTTTCGAGCAGAATACTATAGCCAATTTATTTTATGAGACGGAATGCATTGCAGTATCCGATGCTAGCAAAAAAACTACGTGATTGCGGAGGTTCATTGGCAAGCTAAGAGCGGCACCCTCCAATGATGGTTCTGCTATATTGTACAGTATTGGACCTATAGCTCATGCCAAGGAGTCAAAGTCCCATTAGCTTACCAAGCAATTCTGCATCACTACCACCTTATTTGAAAAATCATGAATCGAGATGACGTCGATCTTTAAAAGATCGACAGAAAGAAGAACCCGACCAATCCATTTACTAAAGCCTAGGAATCAACTAGTTTGATGATTATAAATCAAAGATGGATATAAGATACTATACTAATTAGTTTTAATCCAAGTGGAAGTTATTGAAAATTATACTCTAAGATCAATCGTTTGACGATTATACTAATTAAAAATGCATATGAATTGATCATTAATAAAAGTTATTTCACCTATTTACCATAAGGTTACATCTTCTATTGAACTCCTGTGTTGTAATGAAGTCCTTAGGACTACTTTGATCGATAAAGAAGAATTTATCGCATAGTCCTTAAATTGGTTCACGACCAAACGATATGCTCTTACTAGGATGATAGCGATTATCAAGTATAGGTCGTTGTGTGCCATATGCGTTGGTTGTCTTTATAATCAAGTGGTGTGGAGATACTGGTATGGTATGCAAGTAAGATATAGGAGCACATCTCATTGAACATGATCAACTACGGAGCACTCTGCTGTCAAAAATAGCTCGCAAAGGGTATAGATATAAGTATTCTTTCGATCTGAGATCACCACAGTGACTTATAAGTAACTTACTATACTTTGGTGCTGGACAATCTAAATTTTTAATTCAGTGACGAAAGATTTCTGCGTACAGTCAAGTACTTATGATAGTCGGTATGTGAGTCAAGAAGAGATTCACCCCTTTGAATAAATAGGAGTTAATGTATTAGTGTATTTCAATTTAGTAAAATCTGAGCTCAGGTAATCTATATGATGGATTTGAAAGATTGAAATATAATGTGGATGACTATTCTAAAGTTGACAGTTAAATCTTAGGTTATCTTGAGCATTAGAATCAAAGAGATGAATTATACTGTAACCATACGTCAGTAGGTTCTTGAATATTTTTTTCGTAATCATTCGACCTATCCGAACGCTGGGTCCCATTGCTAGATAGTTACATTAATTAGTTCAAAAATTTATTTCTGTGCTATCAGTTTAGATTCGAAACTATGGGATAACACTCAAAAGAAGTTTTTGACTGATCATGTAGTTGATCGATGATTGAGAATCGTTCAAAAATATAATCATCAATTCGATTAATGATTAACTATATGCAAAAATTATGATAAATTAATTTACTAAGTATTAGTAAATTAATGAAGGATTAATTAGCAATTAGATTCCTGATTGGCTCAATGTGATTGAGCAATGAATTTTAGATCAAGATCAATTGAATTTGATTCAATTAGTTTTGATCTGATTAGGTTCTGAGATGACCTAATCACTAAGAAAGATTAGTTTTTAATTTGATCAGGATTTAGATTCAATTATTTTCTAATTAGACTAGGATCTAATTGATTTTTAATTAGATTAGGAATCTCTTTATCCTTGGGTGCATCCAATTCTAAATTGGTTAGGAATAAATTAACCACCTAAAGGAGTCCCAGTCAACTGGGACTCTCTCTCCCTTGGCCGAGCACTCACCATGCCGTCCCATAAGTAGCCATGGCATCCTTTGTTTTTAGCATGGTGCGACAAATTCATATCCAGGCTTCCTTTTTCTCATCGCCCCTTATGGATAGGTTAGTTAAGGAAAGTTTGAATTTGATTTGAATGAAATTCCTTATCTAGATGAGATTAGATCTCATCCCACCTACCTACATGCCATGCCTTGAAATCCCTTTATTTTGTGTGACATAAAGGAAGGAGTTTTAATGTGAGAAACCTGTCTCACTGTGAAAATTTTGTGTGACAAGCGTGAAGAAATTAAGGGGCATGGTCTAAGTGTGAGCGCCAACATCTTACAAGAGTCCAAATCTTGTTGGACTCTTCAAACCCTAACACAACTTACCTATTTAAAGGGTGGTTATAGGGTGCCTAATTTTATGATGAGATCAAAAAAATTAGGGGACGCTTCCTTGGGTTATTGGCATGAGAAAATTGAGGAGAGGGGTCTCCTCTCT
The DNA here is from genome assembly GCF_000442705.2 of Elaeis guineensis. Lineage (NCBI taxonomy): Eukaryota > Viridiplantae > Streptophyta > Magnoliopsida > Arecales > Arecaceae > Elaeis > Elaeis guineensis. The sequence goes on along the minus strand of NC_025994.2, from coordinate 6,003,891 downwards.
TATGGTGTGGAACCTATTTAAAGGGTGGTTATAGGGTGCCTAATTTTATGATGAGATCAAAAAAATTAGGGGACGCCTCCTTGGGTTATTGGCATGAGAAAATTGAGGAGAGGGGTCACCTCTCTTATGGTGTGGGTTCCTAGGTTTTCTTCCTAGGGTTTAGGAAAGAGAGAAAATAAAAAAAAAAAAAGATTTCTTATGTTCTTCTTCTTCCACATCCTATTATTCCTCTATTAGTATCCTTCTTTAACCTCTAGAAGAGTTCTAGAGATCTGAAAGAAGGATCTAGATGAGTCAGTAAGATGATCTTCGAGCGAGCTAGCACTCCTGAAGAGGTTGATCAGATCAAGACTTCGAGTAAATTTTTCGTAGAGGCTGCACATACTGTATGACTGTGAACAACTAGTGAGGATCTTCTTTACCATGTTTATAAGTAGCGGTGATCGTTGATCCACACTCAAGTATCGAATTCTGAATTCAAATAGAAATAAATTTGATCTACAGTCAACATCCATGCATGCAGATTTTATTTTCAGATTTTATATATGTCATATATCATGTCATAGATCCTAGAGTAGGCTGATTTATTGATTAGATCATATGCATATTTGATTAATATAATTAATCTAGTTGCTTTCTACTATGTTTTATTTTGAAAAATTTTTGAAATACAAACATAAAATCACCTATGATTTTTTTCAAGAGGGGCATTGTCAGTAGCTGATGGGGCATCCTTGGCTCATGGAGTATCCTCGGCTCGTGGAGTATCCTCATCATCATCAAAGGAGCTGAGGTCGAGCTTAGGAAAAAGTCTCTCCATTTTGGCTCAATAGTCAGCAAGGCCCTGTAGATAAGAATCGAACACATACTTGGCTAACTCGAGCCAATACTAGTCCAATGCAAGATATTCCTTAACCGCTTTGGAGGCCTCCTCGAACTTCAGAAGTTTTTCCTTTAGCTTGAGAACCTCTACCCCCCATGCCTCTGTTGTGTTAGATGAATCAGACTCTCGCTGCAACCCTCTCCTCAGTTGTCCTCAACTTCTTCCCTATATCGATAAGAATGGCCTTTATCTTATCCTCGTTGTTGGCAAGTTTCTCCTTGATCACCTTCACCCTCTCCTCAGCCTTCATCTCGGCCTCATCAGCGGCCCCTTCACTTTCTTCAAGGCCTCAACAAGATAGTTAAGGTGATGAGTGTACTAAAAAAAATAAAATTTGACTTAAACAAAAAATACGTAAGAAAATTTGTCTAAGGCAATTCGAAACCTCTTACTCGAAGAACTAAGTTGAAGGTGTTAGAGATGCAGACATTGAAGCTCTGCTCTTGAAGAACTACTTGTCGACTAGTAATATGATTGGTTAGAGTAATTCTTTAGCAACCTTATTGTTCTATAGACATGAGTCAAACAATTTAACATCCCACTTTGGTTCATAGACCTCCTGCAAGGCCTCGGCAGAAGCAAGTTCAGGGATCATGGTACATTGGCCATCTCGAGATGCCATCAGGCAGGATGTTACCTCAGCCTATGGAGTTGAAGACAAGGAGGGGCATGATGGTAGCCTTGCACCAGGTGGAAGCATCCAAAGTGGGCTAACAGTCTCCACTTTGGGGTCAGCCTCCAACCTCCTTGGAGTTGCTCTATGGCTCAGTTCCCCTGACCGATCTCAAAGCTAGTTGTGTGAACATAAGCTTGATGCAAGCCCGCTTTGATAATGATTCCCCCGTGGTGGCCCTCTTCTTCTTCTAGGCCACCTTCTAAAGCAAATCGATATAGAGCTGCCTCATTATTGCAAGATGGAGGAGAAAAATTTGAAAATTTTTTAATCCAACAAAAACAAATGAAAGCAACTATACATACTGTATAAATGAGGTCGGTAGGACTCAAGCCAATATTGACTAATGCCTGTCTGTACAACAATCTTGCAAAAGCAGTGCGTTGTGCCCAAATAAAACATTGGAGGAATAGTAGTCAGAATCCAACAACCTCAGAGCTTGGTTCAGTGACTTTCAAGGCCTACCCCATTACTTGTTAAAGCTGTATGGTTGCTCAAAAGAAATAAAGAAAAATCTCTCTGTTATCCATGAATAGAGGAGGAGCACCTTGGATAAGATGACATCCTTTCCAAGGTGAAACATACCATCCATTCCTTTGCTAAAGATGCTTCTTCAAGATGAAACAATCTTAGAAAAGTGACACTAATGGTCAAACATCAAAAAAAAAAAGAAAAGAATGAGGAAAACTATAATCAACCTCTAAGAGTTCGATTCTAGGAGGGTTGAGATGATGGAGTGATGTTTCAAAATTTGAATAAGAAAGGGATGAAGAGGAAGTTAAAAAATGTTCTTAACATTATTCTCATACAAATCCAACCAACCTTTGAGAGGATCAATCACCCAACCCTCCAAACCTGGGAGCTCAAAATGGAACCTCAAGCACATGTGATGTTGAGGATGGACAATTAAGTTCTAGGTCCTCATGGATGAAAATGGATGCTACACTTTAAGGACCACAAACGGCTTCGAGCCTAGCCTCTGAACTATTGGAGGAAGACTCACAAACCTAAAAGAGGGCCCAACGATTTTGAGGTAGATTATGGTTGGATGACTAGCCCATTGGAGAGAACACCACCTCACTCATCCTTGATAATCCATCAATGACAAGCAATCAAGAACAAGGAAAAGGGAAAAACCAAAGAAGCAACAAAAGGGGTAAAATCGATACCTAATCTAGGGATAGTGATGAGGAAGAATACAGAAGAAGATCGAGCAATTGAGCAAATGGTGACCTTGAGGATAACATGGACCCTACCAAAAAAACTTGGAGGCCGATCGGAGAAGATGAAGACTTGTTGGAAAGTTCACAAGAATCTTCAAATGTCCTTGGAAACTTAAAACTCACCAGAGATCAATTGAAGGCTATCTAAAGAGCCAAAATTTTTCCACTATAAAAAGTAAAAATGAGATGGTGGAGACAATCCCTATTTATAGATGGATGAATAACTAAGGTCAAAGCCATGCTCCATCTGGACCTACATGATCACCCCATGTGGTAGGTCAAGATTGGCCATGTTGAGGTCCTATAGGTTACTACATCCGATGGTCCAGATTGAAATGTTGCTTCATCTAGTCTGATCTGATAACACCACGTGTCACCTCAGGATTGAGATAAATGAGCTCCTATGGAATGTTATTTTGAAAGTCAAATACGTCAGATTTAGAGTTAATGCATCTCAATAAATTAATCATCAAATATATTATAGCTTCCAGAAGGTTTTACTCGACTTCTAATGTGACCTCGGTTAGACAAAAGTTTAAAAATCATTCGTAACATTCTCAAAATACGTTCCGACTCAGAAGTGGGGGACAACTGATGCAAGAAATATATTGGCTAATCTCAGTATAGTCCAAGATGCACAAGCCCGACGGGTTCGACCTCGACAGCTCGGACATAGATAATCTGAAATCATGATTGAACTAGCCTAGGGATGCCGGTGTCAATTACATCTACAACCATTATCACATGATTAAGATGCTTGTAATTGTCAAAGAATGTGGCCAACCATTGTGGCTAACTTAAGCCACGAACTAGCCATTGTATACAGTTACTGCACACATTGGTCATCACGGAAACAACTACCGACCCCCCTTTATAAATGAGAGAGGTAGGAGATCCTGAGGTAAGCCTCTCGAGTCCATTCCACTATTCTCGTTCTTCCACTCTCCCACTCTCTCATTTTACTTTTCTCTTCTATCGTTACTTGGATGCCATCTAACTTGAGTATTGGAGACTCTCCCATTGAAAAAAACTCTTACAAGATAACTTCTTTTCAGATTTAATGGTTGCTTAAGAAGCATCAGCTGTAATATCAACCTTAGCTCACTTCGATCGACCTCAATCTGACCTCAGAGTTCAGCAACAACGGGTACCAATTGGCATGGTTAGTAAAATGTCTGGTATGGATGCTAGAAATTATCATATACTTCAATCTTGAATAGAAATTATTGTGCCTCTCTTGTATATACTAAACATTTGACCCCTAGGCACTTGGCAAATAGACAAAATTACATGAAGTACTCTATGTTTTGCATTCATTGAGGGAGAAAATACAATAGAAAATTAGTTGAGTGTTGAGAAACTAACAAATATATAAACTTTATACAAAGATTTGGTATGTAATGTATTTCATGAAACCAAAGTCATGCCCAAAAGCTTCCACCACATTTGCTTCTTTCTTCTATGAGAGCTCTTGAAAAGGGGAAGTTACAAAGAAAGTAAGCAATACAATGAGGAAAGGTTGATGGGGAAAAAGGGATGGATGATCCAAGTGAACAAAAAGATGTGGATGAACTTAATGTTCTTGTTAAGGTTGGGAGTTGGGTTAGACTGTCAGAATTATTTAGGATACTATTGGATGGTAGAATCTAAGCACTTACTAGAAAATTGACAACAGGAGTTGGGAAATACTTACAATATTTATTTATTAAGGAGTCTTTGGCACATGCATTACGCATGAAAGTGTTGTACTAATCTTCCATCTGATCAAATAATTCATAGTTTCTTGAAAAGTTTTCCTTGTTTATATGATACTAAATATGTGATGAACTTGGCTGGAGGAATGTGATGAAATTGGAGGTAGAGATGCATTTTCATTGAATTTTTGTTTTAGTAGCATATAACAAGAACATTCCTATATTTCTTCTTATAGTGATGGAGAGAATGATATACATTCCTCTCCATATAAGAAAACGAGCATGCTTCCATTAAAACTACCTCTCAAAATTTTGTAAACTCTTTATGTTAGAAGTGAGACAACTCTAGAATGAATCCAACTTACCTAAAGTACGTACAAATTACTTTCAGGCCTAAAATTTAGATCCAAATCCAACTCACTAACAAGTATTGCTTGAGTATGTACTTTTAATACTAGATCTTTATTTTGAATTAGGCTATTCCATTTAAACTAAATTCATTAGAGTTTGATCATATTGGGTTGAATTTTAAGTGAGATCTATACTCAACTTATTGAGACATGTCCAATTTGGAACCTAATACCATATCTACAAGTGTAAACTACAAGTTTTATGGGTCAAGTCTAAGGGTCTATGTTTGGCATTGCTCAAAAGAAGTGCTTTTGCAACCTTTATAGTAAAAAAGCACATCTCATATATAAAACAAAAAAAAAAGTGTTTACTAACATTATATATAAAGTGCTTCTACACAAATAAAAGTCATTAAAAAAATTAGAAGAATCTAGAGAGTCTAGCTACTGTGCTTCTCTCACTATAAAAATATTCTTTATTAGCGATGGCTATTAGCAATGGCTAATGGTAATATTTACCGACAAATTATTAAGATGGAAAAGAAAACCATCGTTAAAGGGTTGAAGATCTATTAGCGACGGAGGATTTTGTTATTAGCGATGGCATAGCCATCTCTATAACTCTTACATTTTAATTATTTATTTATTAGTTATTAGCAACAGCTTTAGCGATGCAACATTCGCCATCGCTAATACAGTACCCTAAAATTCCTCCATTTTTGATCGATTATTTTTCACCATGAACCCACCTCACCCCTTCTTCCCCCACCTTTGGTCTTCTTTCTTCCCCCATCGTATCATCGGAATCCTATCGGAGCCTCCATCCTCATGCCCCAATTCCCGTGCTAGATCCACCATCCCCGCACTGGATCTGCTGTCCCCGCACCCCCACCTCCCCCTTTCTTTCCTGCCTCCCCCCTTCGTCCCCCACCACGCTGTCAAAATCCTGCTGGAGCCCCCATCACCCCGCCCCAGCCCCACGCCAAATCTGCCATCCCTGCACCCCCACCTACCCCCTTCTTCACCCACCTCCCCCCTTCTTCCCCATCGCACCATCGAAACCCTGTCGAAGTCTCCATCCCCACATCCCATAACGGATCCATCATCCCCACACCAAATCCGCCATCTCTACACCCCCGTCTCCCCCCTTCTTCCCCCATCTGCCCCCTTCTTCCCCCACCACATCGTCGAAATCCTGTCGAAGCCCTTGTCCCCATGTCCCAATCCCTATACTGCCATCCCCATGCCCTAATCCCTGTGCCACCATCCCCACTTTGGAAACACCATCCCTGCACCCTCACCATTCCCTCCTCTTCTTTCCATCCCCTGATGAGTATTAGCAATAGTGATGGAGCTGTCACCACACGTCATTTCCTCCTCTTCCAATTTTTGATGTTTGAATTTAAATTTATGATGTTTATTTAAATTAATAATATTTAAATTTAATTCATGTATAGGATGCACATCCTAGTCCTCTCCATTTACAATGCTGCTCGGTACTTTGAAACCCCTAGGATGGGATTTGCTTGGATGCTTTGTTGGGGTGATAGGGGGTGCTACCTCCATGGATGCCCGAGCTCAGCCCAATGGCATGGGATGCGTGACCTGACTACCTTGGGCATCAGTCTTTGGCATGTGGGTTGCACGGTCCAATCATCCTGCAGTCAAAGCCTACATGTGCGGGATGCACATCCTAACCCTCCCTATTTGCATTAATGTTGCTCGATACTTTGAAACCCCCGAGGTGAGATTTGCTTAAATGCCCTACTGAGGTGCTAGGGGGCCGCCTCCATGGCTAACCTAGCTCAGCCCATCAACATGGGATTCACGATCTGGTTGTCTTGGATGACAGTCCCTGGTGCGCAGGGTGCATGGCCTAGTCATTTGGTGCACCCAAAATCTGCATGCATGGGACACGCATCCCGACCCTCCCCATTTATAATGTTGCTCGATATTTTGAAACCTCCTAATTTAAAAATTATAAAAATATTATATAGCATAGAACCATAGATCCATCTTTTGATTAATATATATATTCTATGGCATCGTATATTTATATATTTTTATATAAATAGAAGAATTATATACATTAGTCAATTGATTGTCCAGTATGGATAATTTAAGAAATATAATTAATTCTATAGATCATTACAATAATCAAATATTATGTTGAGAATTCAAAAAAAAAATTGGATAGTATTTTTCTTTAGTTCTGCTCATACATCTTAAGCTGTATGAGGAGAGCTAAGGAGAAATACTGTTAAATTTTTTTTTGATCTCTATTGCATACTGTTTGATTACTGTAATTGATTTATAGAATTAATATAATTTTTGAATGGGATAGGACCTTCTGTATCTATTAGTTGATGGTAGGATGCATCTATTATATAAGTCATTCAAAATGATAAAATAATCATTTAGCAATTGCCTTATATTTTTATATACAAAATTCTTAGGTAGTGTATCATAGACCGTAGTTGGATGGACCGTCGAGTAGTCAATAGGATGATTCTACTGAATACAGAGAGGATATAGAATACTTCTGTGATTATGCTTTTGGGAATGCGGCACTCTTACATCAAGGATAGGCTCATTGCCCTTATAAGAGATGTAACAATAGAGAAATACTTGATAAGGATATAATGACTGTCCATTTATATAGGAGTGGATTTATGTCCAACTACAAGCATTGATGTCTGTATGGAGAGATGTGGGAGAGAGTTGCAAGGGTTAGAAATAAGTAGGATAGAGACATAGATAGAATGGTAGACATGGTTATGAATATTGCTGATCTTGAATTTAATTGAGATGTGAAGGATGATCCAAAAGCTAGCAGTAGTGATTTCTATCGTATGCTAAGAGATGCTAATGAATCACTATGATCGAGATGTAAAATACATACTGTATTATCAGCTATACTAGAGTTGTTGAACTTGAAGATCGAATTTAATATAATAGTCAATTGTTATGATAGGATGGTAGCAATCATAAAGAAAATACTATCGAAAGATGAGAAGCTTGTTGGAAGCTTCTATGCTTCAAAAAAAATAATGAAAAGATTAGGCATGGGATACGAGAAGATAGATGCATGTCCTAATGATTGCATGCTTTTCTATAAAGAAGACCAACTAAAGAGCTCATGTGATATATGTAGTAAAAGTTGATTTAAACTAAGATAAAAGGGTAAGAATCAATAGGACATACCATATAAGGTTCTTCGATATCTTTTTCTCACTCCTCGGAGGTTCTACTTATCCAAGAGTATTGTTGGATAGATAAGATGATACAAAAAAAAATTTATAAGCACTCCGATATGATGAGTCATCCATCAAATAGTGAGACGTGAAAGAAATTTGATATTTGCCATCTTTTATTTGCTCAGAAATCATGCAATGTCCGACTGGATCTATCTATCGATGGGTTTACACTGTTCAATCATGCAGCGGCTCCTTATTCATATTGGTCAATCTTTATTACTCTATATAATCTACCATTTGGGATGTGCATGAAAGAACATAACATCTTTCTTACATTAGTCATTCCTGGGCCACAACATCCTGATAGAAGTATTGATGTATATCTAAAATCTCTTGTTGATGAGCTAAAATTTTTATAGTTTGATCGCATACGTACTTTTGATGTATCGAAGAAGCAAAATTTTATCATGAAGGCTGCATTGATATAGACCATTAACGATTTTTTTACTTATGGGATGCTGTCAAGATGAAAAACTCATAGGAAGCTGGTATGTCCCTATTGTATGAAGAGTATAAAAATATTTCAACTTGAGCATAGTTGTAAGCCCTACTGGTTCGATTTTCATCATCCTTTTCGAAAACAATGGGATAGTTTCAGAAGAAATAAGATAAAGAAGGAGCATGCACCCTCATGACTCAGTGGTATGAAAGTATTTCGAGAGTATCCCAACTGGATGAAGCCCAGTTTGGCATACTATTTGACAAACAAAAATCTAGGAGGTTCGGTAGAACCCATAACTAGGAGAAGCATAGCATCTTTTGAGAATTATCGTACTGGTCCATCAATTTGATCCATCATAATCTTGACGTCATGCACATTGAAAAGAATATATTTAATAATATTTTTAATACTATTATAGATATCAAGGATAAGATGAAGGACAATCTCAAGATCCGAGCAGATATAAAGAATATTTACAAGCATCCTCTATTAGAGCTAGTTGAGGTGTCACCAGAAAAATTTTTAAAGCCGAAAGTATCTTACACCTTAATGAGGGAGCAGTTAACGGATGTATGTCAATGGTGTAAAAATCTTAAATTTTTAAATAATATTTAATTTTTAAATTTATGGTACGTTTGTATTTTATTTATTAATATATGCTTGCTTCTAATTGTAAGAATACTAACAATTTGAGACTCCTCAAGATGAGGAGGTTAGCCATCGAACCTTCGAGGAGGTCGCCATACATAGGCTCCAGAATGAGCGATACAACCTTACGTAGTCCGTTATTGTGTTCTTTAGTTTCAAGTCACCATCGGACTAGAGTCTTTCACAAATCACTAGATGCGGAGAGATGTATGGGAAGCCCTTTATGACCAGTAGAGCAGTGAGGACTACTCTGATAGATGGTAGAGGATCCGATAGAATTGAACCATCCAACAAGATCCGTCAAGTATATCGACGGCTCCATTGACATACATGTTATAGCAGATAGATTGGTAAAAATTCTAAACTTATATTAATCTCATATTTATTTAATCATATGCATATTTTTATTGACTTAATTTTATCATTTACTTATTGTAGATACGGCAGCTAGGTCATATACTAGAGTAGCTACAATTATGGGAGACCACACATCAGTCTAGAAAGATCGAGATGATTACTTAGATTCTAGGTCCAGAAGAATTACGATAATTTAAAATATTATTTATTAAATTTTGATATATATTGATATGTATAATAGCACTAATAAATTTTTAAATTATATAAGTAAATTATACGGAGTACGTCGTAGTGCAGCACAGTAAGAACCCATCCTCTCAGCCCCTCTTTGATCTTGAAGGATAGCTCAGAGCCACCAGAGGGGTGAGTAAGAGTCGGATCATAGGGTTTAAGCATAGATTCAATCCTCCAATTGCTCACTAGTCTTCGACGTCCTCCTCTCAGGCCTTGACAATCTAGATATGGGATGATGCACATATCGAGAAGGTCGTGCGAAGCTTTTTAATTTGTTAGTGATCTCAAAGCTTCCGAGATACCGTCTATGAGATGGCTGTTGAGATTATTCGGGATCCACATTTGCACGATCAATTGAGCTTGCTGTCACAGTCATCATAGTAGATAAATCAAGTAGTATTAATAATTTTTTTTATTTATTTTAAATTTTTATATTTAAAAGCTTCACATAATTAGGCTTGAGTTGGAGAAAGGAGACCTAAGGATCAAAGTCAATCTATCCATCCGATGGATGGGCTAGAGGTGTAGATATGGTTGGTGGTATAGATATGTCAATATCATCGAATGAGACGTATAGAAATAATCCATTCGAAAATCAGAGGAGTATATCAAAATATACCCCTTCGTGCCAGTTTAGGCTTCAAGCGGGAGAAAAAGGATGTGTAAGGAATCAAAATTTAATCTAACCATCCGATGGATAGATCAGAAGTGTCTATAGTTTTATATCATCAAATAAAATATATAAAAATAATCTGTTCGAGAATCAAAAAAATATATCAAAATAGACCTCTTCATGTCGGTTTAGGCTTCAAGCGAAAAGGAAGGGGTGCCCACAAGGTCAAAATTCAATCTAACCATCCGATAGACTAGTCGAGGATGTCTATAGCTCCGTATCATCGAATAAAATATATAAAAATAATACTTTTGAGAATCGAAGGAGTATATCAAAATATATCCCTCCATAGAGGTTTAGGCTTGAGGCACACTAATTACTTTTGTTTTACAATTTTAATTAATTTAGTTCTATAGTTATTAATAATATTTTATTTTTTTTATTACAGAATATTGGGACATCCGATTCTTATTCACTTACTGCTGCAAACAACGTACAGGAGCAGGAAGAGGAAGAGGAGGATCTTCGTTGATTATTTTTAGTTTTGATGTAATAAATTTAATTTTTATATTTGAACAATATTATTTTCTATAATTGAATAATTTATACTTTTTATATAATATTAATTTTTCTATTTATGATGGTGATAGTTAATTATTAGTTATTATAGTATCTGTAAATATATGTTGGTTGTTAATTTAATTATAATATATTTTAGTAAATATATTTGTTGAATTTTTTATAAAAAAATTATTATTAGCGATGGCTAAATCTATCACTAATACCATCGCCAACTATTATCGATGGCTATAGATTATTAGAAATTACAACAGTTGCTAATATATTTTTTAATTTTTAATTTAAATTAAAAAATGATCTAAAAATTATTATAAGCGATGGACTTACCGTCACTAATTATTGTCGCTAATACTTTATTAGTGATGATTTTTTCTACCATCGCTAATAATGATCTTCAGCATCCAACTTTTTTCCAATGGTTTATTGGCGACGGTATTTAGTTGCTAATAATTTTAGCAACAGATTTTCGACCATTAGTGATAGTATTTAGCCGTCGCTAATAATTAATTTTCTTCTAGTGTCTTTCTTTTGTAAAGTAGAAGCATGATACCAAATACTCCCTAAATCAAGTTGGATCAAGGTTGGATATTTTGCAACCTATCCCCTTTCTTGAAAAAAAAAATATAACAATAGCCCATCTACAATATTAAAAGCTAATGAAAGTAGAATTAATGTAGATTTTTCTCTGCCAAACACACAAATGTATATACTATTTTGGATACTGTTTTGCAAGTACTGTTGTTAGTCATGTAATATAGAAAGGGTTCAAATATTTGGAAAGCTAGTTTCTTGTAAATTGCTACTGATTACATATCCTTTTGAAAATTGTAGGATATTACTTCCAACGACACCCCTCCAAAGTGGAGATGCCAGCTAGCTAATTAGTTAAAGCTAGTTCATAATACAACCAACTTATGTCAACTTTTGTTGTAAACATGCATCTATTATGTCACACCCCTCTCTACTTGGAAGAGGTTTAAGGTTTGAACATTTGGGGTGACATCTCTATTGCATATTTAATAATTGAAAATGATGATGTGGCTATAATAAAATTTATGTGGCATAAAATCAAAATCAATATAGAGACAGCTAATTACTCCGGTTTAACCCAAATATTTACTATACATAATGTGCAAGCAAAAGTTTGAAGTCTTGCATGAAAGGCCAACTTTTAAGCCACTTATAAGTGAAGTTTGGTTCTTTTCAACTCTTGTTTGATCTCAAAGTTCCAGTCCAAACATCCATCTCCATATGCTCCTTAGTCAACAATGCATTATAGTAAATGTACATATATGCGGTTCCTTTAAAATCACTTATTATCTATTGATAAATCTAAACTAATTTAATTATATGCAATAGGAAAACCCTTTCTAATCGTATGTACTTATCAATTCTATCATATCCTCATAGTGTCATATCCTCCGATCTTATGTGTGCCTCGTAATCTAAAAATTATTGTGTTTAATATATAACATGTTTGGTGCAACAATAGTTGGTGTAATACATGTCCAAGCAATAGAAGTTGAGAAAAAAGCAGTTGGTTGGTCTTTGTCTTTTGTATCAAAATGCTTGGATACAATAATCTATCCAAATATGCATCCCCCTTTGGCAAGACACTGATGTACAATTTTGACTAGATTGGATTGTCTATCATATTACTTCAACTTATAGTTGAATTTTAGGTGGTGGTGTAGCATCCAAAGATATTTTCCATATAGTATGCATGGACAGATTATTAAAGATTTTACAATCATTTTCAGTATCTTATAATGACATTTAATAAGTATCTATAAAACTTAAACATAAGAATCTAGCTAATGTTGACTTCACCATATCAACCACATTTTTTTTATCTATTTTTCTTTTTTTTCATTTGAAGCGGATGTCCAAAATCTCAATTAATTGTTTTCTGCTGATATGTTGGTATAAAACTTTTCAGACTCCATATTCATATATATCAATTAATCACCTAGATAACTGAGAGATTAAATATATGAAACATTAGTTCCTTAGAGTGATCAAGGATAGAACATCTTTTGTAACAAGATAGGAGTATATTTATCCAATACCAAAAGCATGTAAAAGTTTAAAAAAAAAAAAATCTCATTGTTTACTAGCTCAAAAAACTCCCAGGCTTAACACATGTATATAGGACTATAATCAAATACTTCAGACATTAATTGAAACAGCTGCAAAGAAATGCTTATGTTGTGAGGGACATAAAGAGTCAGTATTGATACCAAGTCTACGCCAAGCATAATGAAAATTATTGTTTAACCATAACGGCAATGTTTTCAAAATTACTGAATTCTCAAATTCTTGAACTTTGCTTTGGCATGCTGATATTTCAAATTTTTATGGTGTTTCAAAAATTTTAATGAACTTTATCATTCACTCATAAATGTTCACACCTAATTTAAAGAATGCTCATGAAATGCAAATTAATGATCATTATCTTTTGAAGTTATGATGTTGCCTCTTTCTGCTATTACTGTTCTTCCCTCTCTAATATGCCCTTATAAATAAATAAGCATATAAATTATCAATTTCCTTACCTTCTTTGCTCAAATCTTATAAACACTTCAATCCTTTCTCAGCTTTGGGCCCTCCAGTCCCAATCATATCATTCCATGTCATTCTTCATTTTCAATAAAATGCATTTAACGCAACATTGACAAATTTATGTACGTACAAAAATTTTATTTATTTACAATCCACGGTACAAATAAAATAAATATCAAAAATAACGAAACAAAAATAGTCATCTACACTCCTTTTCTTTTTTGCAAAAAAGGAAAGAAAAGCAAAAACTATTATCTCATGTCTCCCTTTTTGTCCTCTGGATGACAAGTTTATGTAGTTCTTGAATCTGAAGTTGGCCACTGATTGAACTAAAAATGGACCCTAGGCCTTTTGTAAAATGCGGGGGCCGGCACGTGCGAGCCACACCGTGGGCAGCGTGGGTCCCGCTTGGCCACCAGCACGTAGAGGAGGCAGTTGGGGCAACCCGCGGCCATCAGAGACCCACCGGACGAATCAGAGCCGTCCAGTCCCTCATCCCCTCCTTCTCTTTCCTCGCCAACGCTCCGCTTCATCGATGAGTTCGTGGCCGCCGACGACGACGAGGACGAAGGAGAGCCGTCCATTCTTCCCTCCCGACGAGCCTTGTCTCGAGATTCGCCCTCCGCCCGCTCAAGGGCGGACTTCACGCTCTCGACGGTGCAGATGCTGGGGTAGCTCGAGGCGGGGGGAGTCAAGATGTCGAGGTCCGGGGAGGCGGAGTCTTCCAGCGGAGGGGCGTCGCCGCCGTCGCCGGGAGCCGGCGGGAGGTTGAGGTCCTGGAGCTTGCGGCGTGCCGGAGCGGGGCTGGGCTTCTGAGGCCAAATTAATAACAATCAATAGAAATAATATTTTTTGTGGAAACAAAAACAACTCAAGAATAAAATCTTAAATAGAAACGCCGGAAACCAGAAAAGAACTCGATTTTAAGCTTTCTTAGCGATGCATTTTGATGAAAATTCAAAATTTTAATCAAAGATTTTTCAATCAACGAAGATAATGAAACGCACAAAAATCACAGAGTAGACGTCGGAGAATATCTCTAAGGAAATTGATAAAAGCCCGATTGGGACAAAGAGGAAGGAAGAGAACTACCAGTAGATCGCGGCGGTTCTCGAAGCCAGGGGGCGAAACCCGGAAGTCGAGATCCAAATCCCCGGATCCGACTCCGATCGGACCGCCGCCAAGGAGGTTGAGGGTGACGAGACCCCTCTCCCTCTCCCCCTTCTCCTCCCTATCCTCTTTCTTGTACCCGCTAAGAATCCTCGCCAAAGCCCCCACCTCGGTCGCCATTGGAGACATAGCCCTAAAACCCTAGAGATCGATCAAAGGAAGGAAGAGCAGGAGAAGTTGGAGACCGATGGAGCCAGAAAGAGAGAATTTATAGAAGAAGAGAGGAGAGGGGGAGAGAGAGAGAGAGAGAGAGAGCAGAATTAATGAAGGGGGGGGGGGGAAGCCGGAGTTCAGATAATATGACACGAGTTCAAGGGTATTTGATAATAACAATTATTAAATGGAATCCGTTGGAGTGGGGGGTGGGGAGGCGGCCAAAAGAAGGAGCATTTAATGCTGGGAAGGGAGGAATTAATGCAGGGGAGAAAGTGCGAGCCTCCTTTTTGGAGACTGGCAGAGGAGTATGAGCGGTGAGTCTTGGTCGTACCATCGTAGTAGGTGGAAACTTCTAACGTACTTTGGATTCAGTTATTTCCAGTGGGATTTTGTGGCCCCCCAAGAATTATGTTTTTAACGTAGCATCCTCGACTGCTGTAAAATCTGCCATGTAGATCTTCATTTTTTAACGTCCATCCGTAGGAAATCTTCAATGAACGCATGCGGAGTTGCCATTCTATTAATATTGGAATGCAGCAAATTCCTCCATGCAGTTCTACCAAAAAAAAAAAAAAAATTTCTCCATACATCTCCGCATAGAGAGGTGTACATGACTATATATATATATACACACACTACACATATTCTCTCTTTTTATAATATACAGCTGTATAATTAGAAATTGATTGTATATATGAAAGGTGAATCATGATTTCTAGTTGGTATTACGTATCAGAACTGTTCAAGTATGCAAGTCATAGAAACATATATTATGATGTGTCACCAGAGCCGATTTATCACTAGACTAATAAAGAGATAGTTTTTTGTCGTATTGTTTGACTTAAACTAAATGTAAACATAATATAATTAAAACATGTCCAACTGCTCATCCTGATCCATAATTTGGTTGTGCAAATCATGAATATATTTAATGACATGTCATGAGAGCAAGTTGGTAGAATAAGTAGATAGTTGTTTGTCATATTACCTAACTTAAATTGAATGTAAACACAATATAACTAAACATACCCTATTACTTATCTTAATCTGTTATTTAGGTCTATTAGCCATAACAACATATCCTGATGTGCCATGCAAGTTGGTGATAGCTTGATGAAATAAATATCTATTTGTTGCATTACTTAACGTCAACTGAATGGAAACATAAACTAATTAAACATGTCCAACTGCATACCTGGATTCATTATTCAAGTTTGTGAGCCCCAAGGACATACTATGATATATCATGAGAGCTAGACTAATAGTTGTGGGTGTAAGTCATTAGGGCAATTCAGATGCACAACCCATGGACATGTACAATGACGTGTCAATTTACACATGACAACTACTTCATCATGGACAAGAAAGCACATAGCACATAACTATCTCATTGCTTGATTTATATTGAAAGTAAACACAATACAATTATAATTCAATTATCTCAAACCATAATTCTATATTTTCACACATTGTTGTGTAAGCAACTAGCTATTTGTCGCATTGCTTGACTTTACTATATATAAACTACAACATTAAATATGTCGACTACATAATCTTGATTCATTCCAATCTATGAGCCACAAATGTGTATCATGATGTGTCATCAAAGTTGGTTGACCATTGGAGTACTAGGAAGCAAATATCTATTTGTTGCACTGTGATGTGTAATTAAACATGTCTTATCTTGTTTCATTATTCAAATGTGTGTGAGGAACAAATGCATACTATGATGTGTCATTAGAGGCATTATAGCATACATGGACTAGTAAGTTATTAGGGCAATTGAGATATGCACAACTACTAGCTAGCTATGACATGTCAATTTACACTTGAAAGTTGGCTCATAGATGGAAAATAAGCATATAGCTATTTATCTCATTCACATGACTTGTATTGAAGGTAAGTAGTTAAACATGTTCAACTACTTATCTTGAGTTAGAATTTTGTTCGTTATACTCACAATTGAATATAATGAATTGCATATAAAACTGAAAATTGCATGTATCATTGAAGGTCAGTATGATATAATTAAATTTGTTTAACTACTTTTGTGAACCATAACTCTGTACCCTTTCCTATATGCACCTTTTAACATTCACAACTATAAAAGTAAAACTATCTAAGTAGAATGTCCCATGATTTTGCATTATTATATGCAATAGAGCAATTTAAATGTGTGAGCCATGGATACATATTATGATCTATGAACTAATGATTAATAGCTGATTGATAGCTTACTAGCAAGTAGTTAACTTTTTGTCTCATTGCTTAACTTATATTGAAGGTAAACAAAATATAATTAAACATGTTCAACTACTTATCATTAACCATAATTTTGTGCCTCCATACATAGCTATGTATGCATGCACTTTTGACATACATGCACCGCTATAAAAGTGAAAACTGCATTTGTATGCATGATAACCCATGTTTATGTTATTACATGAATGAAAGCAATCAGGTTGACCCATGTTTTCTCATTACAGCATGTCAACTTCCACTTAATACTTAGTCCATAGCTAGATTAGCAAGCATATTGCTATTTCTCATTGCTAGTCTGACCTTGATTGAATGTAATACAATTAAACATGTTCCATCGCTTATCTTGAATCATGATTTTGTGCCTTCATGCTCGTAATTAATCTAAGCCTCTTTATTTATCTAAAATTTTGAATCACCTTGCATTGCTATTGTGAATCTTTATTTTCAAATTAAGGAAAACTAACTTCTGTTCTCCACTTTGATTGAACTTTGATGATGAGGGACTATTCAGCAATTTTTTTCCCAGAGTCCCTCGTTTTGATAGCCATGTGATCTTCAATAATCCTCGACTTGCTCATTAATTTGAACATATGTATATATATATATATATTTTGTATAATATGAGGCACAGAATTAAATGAAGCCTAATGAATCATAATTATTAAATGACAAGTAAACTGATGACTAGAAATTGATTTTTTTTTTTTTTTTTTCCGTTGAATACGATAGCAGGGGTTATGTTTCTTACATTAAAAGAACTAACTAGTGGCATGTGAATTTTATACATCTTTATTTAGAGTGAAAAGGCCGCAAGAGTCTGACAACTTCCCTCGTCCGTCTGTACCGTTGATTTGTGTTCAGGTTTCACATCCATTGGGGAGCGTGGAGCACACGTACATGTCTCACTTTCAAGTGTGGCTGACGATATTAAATTTGACCATTAAACCCGGTCGTCTGACTCATTAAATGGCCCAATCTCTTTGGCATTTAGGACCCACGAAACTTCCCTATTTCTTCTAGCACCACAAATTGGCATTGATGGCTTGATCCCCAACGCGTTCTCCTCGAGGCTTTTGTATGGTGGTGGGGTCACGCGCAGTTATGAGAGGTGAGAAAACTTAAACACCTCATTAATGGTCACCATTGACTCGAGGTTTTGTTGATTTTTGCATGGGATAATCATGAAAAATTATTGACCACAATGACAGGTACATTTAATAAAAAATTATCATATTATCTATTTTGATTAAAATAATTCAATAAAAATTATCATTAAAATTTTTAATAAAAAATTAATTATTATTTAAATTTATTAAAAATTTTGAATGAAAAAAAATCATTATGAACTATCATACAATGATGTGATAGTTTTTTATAGAACAGCCTAAAACCAAGATAATGTAATGGATCTAATAAAAAATTTCTGTCACCGCTAGTAGACCTTGAACGCCCAATACTTCTTGCACTAACAATAAATGCACAGGCTTTAGATCATTAATCACTCGTTTAATGCATGAAGAGTTTTGAAAGAAACGGATACTAGCAATTGCAGCATTTTCAGAAATGCTTGAGCCGCACGGCAATATGACATTAAAAAAGAAGGTTGCTCATAAGATTTCTACGCAGTTAGATGTTTCTCCCCACCTATTCTGTTTTGCCATCTGGAAGCAAAATTGTGGGGGTAGATGTAGATTTTGCAAGAGGCATGAATAAAATAATTAAATGATGATTAAATTATATTAAGGTAGCATAATTAAGCCTGGGTTCTTTTGTGCCGCCCTTTTACTTTGCAAGGTGCTGTCTATTTTGGGGTCTATGTGATGCTTGACCCAAGCTCTTACTCTCCCCGCATTGGCCAATCACCCATCTAAGAAGATTTCTACTTGATTACCATTTATGGGCTATTGCAAGCATATATTAGATTACATATCATAGTATGCAAGACTCTAGATGATATATTCTTTTCTTCAGCGAGATCGCCATTTCCTTATTGATGTCCAAATCTCTTCTATTTTTATGTATTTTATATTGTAAATTTTATAGATTAGTCCCTAAAATCTCTTCTATTTTTTTGTATTTTATATTGAAGGATCATAATTTATTATGCATATGTCCTTCAAGTTAAATTAAGTAGATAATAAAATAATGTTATGTTTCCAGATACATCCTCCCATGTGTGGGCCATTTACACTCAGACCCCAAAAGTTTAATGGCTTGTTTGAAAAATCCAACAGAATTGGGCTGAATTTACATAGTTTATTCAAACAACATCCATATCAACCCACTCTCTCTCCAACCCAAATCCTGTAGGAGAAAAAAAGACATCCATAAGTCTTTGTTTTCCATCCTACAATCCAATAGGTCCCTAGATGAGATTTAGGCCTAGACTAGAATGAGCCTTTAAAAAAATAGGGTTGGATAGGTCAATAGGCCTGATTCCTATAGAAAATCTAGCTCAATCCTATTGGATTTCTCAAATAGATCCTAAAAAGTGTTAATTAACTATCAAAACTTTATATTCATTGCAAAATGTTATCATATGCAGGTCACGTAATAACTAAACTTCTGTAGAATTCTGGAATTGCCCTTTTGACTAACTTAGCAAGGGACTCTTATTTTGACTTGAATTGAAAGGGAGTGCCTTAAGATCTATGTTGGTGGATAAATGATAAAGAATAGAGTTTTTTGAGATATATATAGATAGATGAATAATAAAAAATCAAGTGCTTTGAGATCTATGTAGGTGGATGGATGAGAGAGAATGAAGCTCTTTAAGATCTATATAAATGGATGAATGATAGAGGATGAAGTACTTTAAAATCTATATAGACGGATGAATAAAAGAGGATGGAGTGATTTACAATCTATGCAAGTAGATGGATGATGAAAGGATGGAGTGTTTTGAGATTTGTGTAAATAAATGGATAATTTGAAATAGTATAGGTGAATGAATGATAGAGAATATAGCACTTTGAGATCTATGCGAGTGAATGGATGATCGAGGATGGAATACTTTAAGATCTATGTAGGTGGATAGAGAACATAGGATGGAGCATTTTGAAATCTATGCATGTGATTGAATGATAGAGGATAAAGTATTTTAAGATTTATGCAAGTTGATGAATTATAAAAGATGAAGCACTTTGAGATTGTGCAAATACCATGATTTGACCTCTCTAAATCAAAGATATTTTCATCTTTTTTTACTCCTATCGGGATCCAAATAGATGATTGGGCAATATTGTAAGGAAAATGATGTTTGGGTAGCTAAGCAAAACCCTTCAAACTTTTGGGATCTAAGTATAACTAGCTCAAACTTGAAGTGATATCTTTATAATTTTTTTATATTCTATGAATGTTAATTTTATATTTTCTAGATACTTTTATCCAACACCCTCAACACTGAACTAAACTCTTAACTTGTGCCCTTCCATCATTGGTCTCTTACTAACTAAGTCTTGAGGAGAAGAAGACAAAGTAGACAAGAAGGCATTTTGTTCTTCTAGAACCCTATTTGAGCTAATCCAAGGTTCAGCTAATGAAAACTAGCAAAAAAATTCATTTGTACAAATAGAGAACATTTGAAAAAATTTTACATAAATATGAAAAAATAGATATTAATATGCAAATATAAAAGACTTCAAGAACTAATATACAAAGAGTCTTTTTTCTTTCAAAAGCTATATGGTGGTTAAGTCACACCATCAAGATTTGAACCCTAAACTTCTCTCAAAGGCAAGCCCTTATGAAAATTCTTTCAACATTATTTTTAATACTACTTAAGCTTCACAATTGAGGTAACTAGCTGTCAACTTGAGTCAACTTAGGCTCTCCAACAAGAGACTTGCCTCTAGGCTAGTCATACACACAGATATAAGATTTTATAATGGTTGGGCACCAAACTTAATACCTACATCCACTTCTCAAGATATCTTTTTTGAAAATTCTACTATAATCTCTTCAAGCTTACAACTGCTCAAACTCATAACCAAATCTAGTTGATATTTTAATAGAAATCAACCAAAATCACTCCTCTAAGCCACTACTAGGCTTGTACATTCAATACCATCCAATTCATGGCTTGGATTGGCCTTTTCCTCAAGTTTCAATTCCAATAGAAGCTTGTTATCCCAGAAAATGATTAAGCAATAAAAAAAATATATAAAATCTCCCAAAGAGCAAATAAAAACATCGTTGAAGCTCGAGTGGATATCATTGAGGAGACTTGGCAATTAATGCTCTTCTCTTCTTCTTCTTGAACCCTCTAAAATCTCAAGAGCATGATGGTTGGGATATAAATGCACTCTCTTGAATGAACTTTTAGTATTTCTTTGATTTTCTTTGTTTTCCTTCTTCTCTACCTTTTTCAATGTGTTTGGCATGCATTAAAGCTCTTGGAAGGTCAAAAAATTAGCTTTCGACCATTGGAAGCTGGAACTAGTCATTAGAGCCATTCTACATGTTTTTGCACTATATGCAGAACTAGTTGTTATAATTGTTCAGTGCAGTAGAGGTCAATTCATAGGAACTTAGAGTTAATCGAAGTTGACTTGCGGTTGACTCAGAAAGAAGTCGATTTTGGTGAGTCTCTATCTTTCATTTGAGATCGACTCGTAGTTTTATGCTACTTAAGATTTTGCATATCAAAGTCATCTTGTTGAAACGTGGTATCGACTCTTAACTTTTCACTTCATTTTTCTCATAATGTATCTCCCCAAACTTGCATCTTTTGGTCTTAAATTCTTGCAATTACTTTGACATTTTTGGATCAAATTAGCCTCCAGAAAATCTCTTTAACGCACACTTCATCAAATTATTAGTTCCATCATATACTCAAATATTTGTACTCATCAAAATCATTCCTTGAGTCAATAATTTTTTTTTTTTGATGATGATAAAATATTGAGTATAAATATGAGAAATTCTTATTATAAGCTAAGATAATGATTGAACTCTTGCTTAACTAACAATATGAGTGTATCAAGGCAAACTATCAAAGCATTAAGTTTGGGAAATGATTAAAATTTTGAATATAGAATATTAGAGTGCCTTTTTAAATGTATCAAAGTATTGCAAATTTGAACATTTTAATTCATTTAACTTAGTGATGGGAATGTATCATAGAGTATTAGAGTGATAGGAAGGTGATTAAGCATCTTGAATTGTTGTTTTTTCAAAAGAATTCACAGCATATTTTTAAAAGCATGTGCCAAAGTGTTATGAGATGTATCAAATTAACTGATCTATATTAGAGTGTGTAATTAATTGGTCTATATCAGAGCATGTATGTATCAAAGGTAGTAAAGTTAAGTTTCAAAGCAAAGTTAAGTATCAAAGTAGCAATAAATACTTTAATAATGGTATGAGTCCTCAGCATGAGAAACTTCTCAACATAAGTACTTTGACTACTTTTAACTGCTCTGAAGTGTTGCTTATACTCAAAAAATAAAACTAATTTATTTTCTTCTTACTCCCTTTTTTTGTCATCATGCAAAAATGTGAAGGATTGCGTCAATGCATAATAGAGTAATGATTATCACAATTAGAAATGAGCCAATAAAACACAATAAGTCATAATCTAAAAGAAACATAATATGTTCATCCATCATTTGTATTATCTTTACAAAGTATGTACCAAACAAAATGGATGTATTGTGTACAAAATCATGGTCAGGATAGTACACCTAGATACATTAATAAGGCTAAAAACTACATAAACAAGGTAAAACTAGTACATAGAAGATAATGCAATACATAGCAGTCTAATCTTCATCCGAGGGCAACTTTATGTGAGTGGAAGAACTGGCCCTAGAAGAGGATGGTCCACCCCTCCTGCTCTTGGTCATGCTTGAAGGCTCAAGCTTAGGTGCAGGAAAGCCTACATCAGACCCTAGTATATTCCTAAATAGTAGTCTAGGGGTAGGCTGACTAGATTGGGTCGACTGATGAGTAGAGGGTTAGGAGATAAAGTGTACACCTGGCTCCTAGCTCCAACTGCTGAAGATGGTGATGGTGCAATTAAGGGACTCCAACTACGAGATCAATCACCCCATAACTATCAGGGGGGAGGTGATACCTGATTGTTGAGATGTGGCAAGTCCTCTGGCCTTTGGCTAAAAATCTATGCCACTCATGTATCAATTCTCTCCCTCAATCTAGCGGCCTCTCAAGTGAGATTTGATAAATCAATTGGCTCCTCACTCTTTGACCCCATATACTGGTCCAGGGTGAGGACTCTATTTGCAAGCCTGGAGACCTTGATCCTGACTTCACAAAGCTCCCTCTAAATAGTGGTTGTGATCTCTGAGGTGTCTAGTGGTGCAGGCTTCTATTGGTCTAGCTCAGCCTAGCCAACAAAATCTCTGCCAACCGTAAAGCTAATCATCATCCAGACATGTTAAGGTGGCTTGTTGAGCTATTGCTACTACTGGTGATGATGTAGAAGGTATTGCTATTTTTGGTGCTGGGATGGTGAGTGCTACTATTAATACTACTGGTGGAGTTTCGAGCTCTCTGTCGGTCATTATATGGTGCACTCGACCTTATCTTTGCATCCCCATATTGCTACTTATACTCAGAGCCTGTCTAGATCCATCTACTTCTCAAATTTTGGTACCCTATCCAATAGAGAGATCGGTCATTGTAGGTATCTAAGTGCATCAAGTCTTTCGAGGTCTTCCTCTCCAGTTGCACTCCAGACTCTTGAAAGATGAGAATGATAACCATACCGTAGGATAGACATGCCTTCAACATGTTCATCATCTCCTAAATCTATTGCATCATCTGAGTGGGTAGGTTCAAGAGAATGCCTCAAACTATGTGGAACATCAAGAGGAGTTCCGCTCTGAGACAAAGTCTAATCCTCCCATCTTCGAGAAAATCTGACTCATGATATGGTGTAGTAGCTGCATCATCACTGACAGCTAGGTAGGCAACACCTCCTCAAGGTCGCTGACCTCTCACTCTAAAATGCACTGTAAGCCCATCCTCCAATCCTCAAGTCTATCCATGCATGTGTCAAACTAGGGCATTTAAACTATTCGAGTGAGCCTCTACTCTGTCAAGACTCTCTTGATTGTGGACTCAACACTCCTAATACCTAGATGGATATTCCCAAAGAACTTCGAACTTGGTTGGGATAGGTTGGGAGGTCCAAGGAATCATGAACCCCCACCCCTGCTCGTGGACTACTTTGGAGAAATGCTTTCACTTAAGGAAGTCGAAGTCAATCTTTCACCTGGTGGTGACAATCCTAGTGGAGAGAGGGACATGGGATGGCAATGGTTGTGGTGGCGGAGGAGTAGAGTCTCATTTCTAACTTTTATTCCCTGTTCCATATGCTCAGATGCTCTAGTTCTCTTTAACCAGTAGGTGATACACTTTCTAGGAGCCATGGATGCATGAATCAAAGGATTTTTGGAGAAATTTGGAGAATAGAGGGCTTTAAAATGGTGGATGGAGGGTTTGGAGTGAGGTTTCAAGTGAATAGTAAAGAAAGAAAAATAAAGGAGTTCAAAACAGCTTGAGTTAAAAATTGGATTCGACATAGGAGTCGACTCGAACTTAATTGCGAGTTGACTCCTACAAACACACTTCTTTGAGTCGACTCATAGTGATGGAGTCGACTTGAGCCCTATCTTAGATTAGAAAATTTACTCTTTTTGATTAAGAGTTGACCTTTAACACCCAAAGACAATTCGAAGAAAAGGATTCAAAAAAGATATTAAAAAAAAATTGCAATCAAATGAAGGATAAGTCAAGGCAAATCAAGAATTTAGAGAGAGATTTTCTAACAAAAAAGATTACACACTCCTAACTCTTCTCTTATCATACTAAACCTATCTTCACTTAGGGGTTTGATGAATATATCAGCTAATTATCTATCAATACAAATAAAAGCAAGCAATAAGATATTCCTCTAAATATGATCTCCTATGAAATGATGCCTTATCTTAATATATTTAGTTCTTGAATATTAAATTAAAATTTTAGTTAAGTTGATTGCACTTGTATTATCATATCTTATTGGGATTTTATTTAGTTTAATGTTATAATCCTTTAATTATTGCTTAATTCATAAGATTTAAGTACAATAATTTTCAGATGTAATCTATTCAGCCTTGATCATAGATATTGTTACCAAATTTTATTTCTTACTAAATCAAAAGATTAAGTTAACTCCAAAAAAATTGATAAATTTTACTACTACTTTTTCTATCAATATTAGATCCAGCAAATTAGCATCTGAATAATCAATTAAATCAATTGCAAATTATCTAGAGCATCATAAACCAATATTTTAACTCCAATTAAGTATCTAAGAATTCTTTTAATAATAATTAGATATGACTTTTTAGGATTAGCTTGAAATCTATCACATATATATATACTAAATATTATGTCTGGTCCACAGTAATAAAGTAAAGATCCAATAATACCTCGATAAAATTTGAGATCGATTCTCTTACCATGCTTATCCTTGTTAAGCTTATATGAAGGACTCATCGAGGTGCCAATTTTCTTTGCATCATCTATTTCAATTTTTTTTAATATTTTCTTGATGTATTCATCTTGATTGACAAAGATTTTTTCTTTAGTTTACTTGATTTGGAGTCCAAAGAAAAGATTTAGTTCTTCTATCATGCTTATCTCACACTCTCCATGCATTAGCTTAACAAAGTCTTGATAAAGGATTTTATTAGTAGTATGAAAAATAATGTCATCTATACATATTTGTACAATTAGCAAGTTATCATTCTTTTTATTGATAAATAAGGTGCTATATATATTTCCTCTAGTAAACTCATTATCTAACAAAAACTTGCTTAATCTTTCATATCATGTATGGGGTGCTTGTTTCAAATTATATAATACTTTGTTCAATTTGTAAACATGATTTAAAAAGTATGATTTTCAAATCTAGGTGGTTGTTCAACATATACTTTTTCAACTATATAATCATTTAGAAAAATACTTTTAACATCTATTTGGTATAATTTGAAATCTTTAAAACATGCAAAAGTAAGCAATAATATGATATCTTCTAATCTAACAATAGAAACAAAAGTATCATCAAAATCAATTTCTTCCTCTTAATTATATCTTTGAGCTATATGTCTTGTCTTAGTCCTTATTATATTATCAGTTTCATCTAATTTATTTCTATATACCCATTTAGTTTTAATTATTGGATGATTATTAGGTCTACTTACTAAGATCCAAACCTTATTTCTTTCAAATTGATTGAGTTCTCTTTATATAACATTTCTCCAATTAGAATTATTTTCAGCTTCTACAATAAATTTAGGTTCAATATATGAAATAAAAGTTAAGTGATTATAAACATCTCTTAAAGATGATCGAATTTTTATCCCTTATGATGGATCACCAATAATAAGACTTTTTGAATGACTATGAGCATACCTTTATTCCTTGGATAAGTCCTCACCATGTCCTTTATTGGAATTGTTCTTAAGATTTTCTTCCTCATCTTCATCTTCTTTATTGTTCCCTTCTTCATTTTGTGTGGGAATGTCCTTTAGAGTGAGATCCTCCATTCTTTTGCTTAGAACACCTGCATCACAATCAACATCTTCTTTTCTTTAGAAAACATTGTTAGCCTCATCAAAAACTATATTAGATTGATTCTTGAACAACCAAGATTCTTTTATTGAA
This sequence comes from Elaeis guineensis, assembly GCF_000442705.2. Classification (NCBI taxonomy): domain Eukaryota; kingdom Viridiplantae; phylum Streptophyta; class Magnoliopsida; order Arecales; family Arecaceae; genus Elaeis; species Elaeis guineensis. Next base: position 5,977,113 of record NC_025994.2, on the reverse strand, counting down.
GACTCTATACATTTTTGGATGAAGAGTATCTAAAGATACCTTTATTCGACTTGGCATCAAACTCTTTTGACTTATCTTTTCTATTATTTGAAAAAAAAAAAAGCAACAGTAACTAAAAGTATGAAAGTAACTCATATTAAATTTTCTATCTCTTGAAAGCTCAAAAAGAGTTTTCTTTAAAATTGATCAAATTAAAGCATGATTCAAAATATAATATACTGCCACTACAAAAAAAAGGACTTTTAGCGATGCCTATTAGTGACGACAGACTTGCCATCACTAATAACCATTTTTATCGACCACAATGGTGACCAAAACATATGCCATCGTAAAAAAAAAATTATTAAGCTTATTAGTGACAGAGATATTGTTATTACCAATAGCACTATTAGCAATGGCTTAGCTATCGCTAATAGATTTTCTCCCCTCCATTTTTTGGCTTCCCCATGCTAAAAGCCTCATCCCACCCCCCCCCCTCGTCCTTGGTTTTCATCCCTCCACTAGTGAACGACCGAAACCCCCCTCCTGCTCTCTCAGATCTCCAGCTCATGTCGTGCCACCAAAGCCCCTGGCCTCCTCCCCCAGCCTCGTGCCTCTCGGCCTCCCCTTTTCTTCCGAAGCCTGCATCCCCGAGCTCCCGACTGCCTCCCAAACATGACGTCCTGTCGCCCAACCTTCTTTTTTCTTTCTCGCCCCTCCTTTTGCCAGATCTAACCCCCTGCCACCTCCCCCTTCTCCCCCCACCGCACCCCTCTTTACCGCACCTTCGGTCTCCATTTTCCTCTACCACACTTTCGGATCTGACTTTTTCGAGCCCTCGGCCACCTCCTCGAGCCTCCGATCGCCTCTCTAAGCCTGTAGGCCTCCTCGAGCCCCCGATCGCCTCCTCGAACCCTCAGACTGCCTCCCTCCAACTGCCTCCCCGAGCCCTCGGCCAGCCTCCCCCCTTCTTCCCCCTGCCTCCCCCTTCCCCCTCTTCTCCTGCCGCGCAGCCCTTCATGCCGCAGCGCTGCCTCCTGATTGGTCTAGTAAGTATTAAGGGCGGCGACGGCGATAGCTCTATAGCGATCGTTAAATATTATTATTTTAATTTAATATTTTTAAATTAATATTTATTATATTTGATTAAATTAGATTTAATATTTAAATTAAATTAATAATATTTAATTAAATTTAGTTAAATTAATTTTAAATTAATATTATTTACTTAATTTAAATTAATAATATTATTAATTTAAATAATATTATAAAATATTATTTAAATTAATAATATAATTAATTTAAATAATATTATTATTAATTTAAATTAATAATATTATTAATTTAAATAATATTATTCTTGAGAGGTAGAACCACTCCGGAATGCTCTCCGATGAGAGTACATAGCCCTGCTGCTTTTGACGGTAGGGGTTTGAGGTTGGGCCACCACCGAACCTACTTTGGTCCGCTCATCTACTCTCATGGCAATCGGAGCAGCTCAATGATTGGATTCTAGATCCTAGAGCCGGTCCGAAGTTCAAAAAGAAATTTCAGATCGGACTCAAAGAGGGGCATAGCCTGGCCCAGCCTAACCTATTTCCAGCCCTATTAATTTGCAGGTCGTTCGGTACTTTGGAATCTTCAGGATGAGATTTACTTGGATGCCATGCTGGTGTACTTGCATGGCTTGGTTGTCTGGCATGCTCCAAGTTCACATGCACAGGATGCGCATCCTAACCATCCCCATTTGCAATGATGCTCTTTACTTAGAACCCACTAATTTTGTATTGCATAGAGCCATAGATCCGTCTTTTGATTAATGTACATATTCTATGGTATCTGTAAATTTATATATTTTTATACGAATGGAAGAATTATGTATATTGATTAATTAACTATCCAGTTTGAATAGTTTAAAAATTATAATTAATTCTATAGATAATTACAGTAATCAAACGGTATGTTGAGGGTTCAAAAAAAATTTTGGATAGTATTTTCTTTTATTTCTCCTCATACATCTTCAGCCGTGTGAAAAAATTAAAAAAAATACTATCAAAATTTTTTTCAATCTCTATTGCATATCATTTGATTACCATAATTGATCTATAGAAATAAAACAATTCGTGAATGAGATAGGACCTTCTATACCTATTAGTTGATGATAAAATATATTTATTATGAAGTCATTTTAAATGATAAAATAATTGATAAATATTTTGCCTTGTATTTATATATGTAGAATCCTTAGATAGTCTACCATAGACCATAATTGTATGGACCGTCGAGTAGTCGACGGGATGATTTCTGCTAAATATAAGGAGGATATCAAGTACTTTTGTAATTATATTTTTGGGAAAGTGGCACTCTTAGTTCAAAGACGAGCTCATTGTTCTTATAAGAGATGTGTCAATAGAGAAATACTTGAGAGGGATACAATAATTATCTATTTATATAGGAGTGGATTTATGCCAAACTATAAGCATTGGTATTTATATTGAAAGATGTGAGAGATAATTGCAAGGGTTAGAAGTCAGTAGGATAGGGACACAGATAGAATGGTAGACATGGTTATGGATGTGACTGGTCTTGAATTTGATTTCTATCATATGCTGAAAGATATTAATAAACCACTATGATCGGAATATGAAATACATATTGTATTATCAGCTGCGTTCGAGTTGTTGAACTTGAAATTTGAGTTTAATATAACAGTCAATTATTATAATAGGATAGTAGCAATACTAAAGAAGATACTATCGAAGGATGAGAAGCTTGTTGGGAGCTTCTATGCTTCAAAAAAAATGATGAAAGAGTTAGGCATAGGATACGAGAAGATAGACGTATACCGTAATGATTGCATATTTTTCTACAAGGAGGACCAACTGAAAAGCTTATGTGACATATACAGCGAAAATTGATTTAAGCATAGGCAAGAGGATAAAAATCAGAAGGACATATTATATAAGGTTCTTCAATACCTTCCCCTCACTCCTAGGCTTCGAAAGCTTTACTTGTCCAAGAGTACTGCTGGACAATGAGATGGCACAAAAAAAAGATTTACGATAGGTTTATATTCTATTTATTAATACACGTTTGCTTCTACTTGCAATAGTACTATCGATTCGAGATTCCTTAGGATAAGGAGGTTGGCCATCGGACCTTCAAGGAGATGACCACACGTAAGCTCCAAGATGGACTGTACAGCCTTAGGCAGTCTGTTATAGAGTACTCTAGTTCTGAATCACCATCGGATTGAAAGTCTTACATAGATCATAGGATGCGGATGGATATATGAGAGGCCCTCTGTGATCGATGGAGCACTGATGAGTACTCTGATAGGCGGCAGAGGGAAAGACGGAATCGAACTGTCCAATAGGATCCGATCAAGCACACCGATGGCTCCATTAGCACATATGTTGTGGCCGATAGATTAGTAAAAATTTTATAGTTAAATTAATTACATATTGAATTGATCATATATATATTAATTAATTTAATTTAATTATTTATTTATTATAGACACAATAGCTGGATCGTGCATCAGGGTAGCTGCAGATATAGAAGGCCACACACCAGTCTCAAAGGACTAGTGATTACTTAGATCTTAGATCTTGATAGATCACGATAACAACTTAAAATATTATTTATTAAATTTTTATATATAGTGATATGCATAGACTAATAAATTTCTAAACTGTATAGACGGATTAAGGGGAGTATCTCGTATCGCGGCATGATGAAGACCCATCCTCTCAGCCCCTTCTTGACCTCGAGAGATGGCTCAAGGCCACCGAAGGGGTGAGTAGGAGTCGGGTCATAGGATTCAGCCATATCTTTGACCCTCCAGCAGCTCAATACTCTTCGACGTTCTCCATTTAGGCCTCGATGACCCAAACGTGGGGTGATGCATATGTGGAGGAGCTTGTGCAGAGACTTTGGAGCTAGCAATCTCAGAGCTTTCGAGATATCGTACGTAATATAATCGTTGAGATTCTTCGAGATCCGCATCTGCATGATCAGTTGGGCTCATTGTCACAGCCATCACAGCAAATAAGCTTATTAATATTTTTTTTACTTATTTTAAATTTTTATATTTAAAAGCTTCACATATTTAGGTTTGAATTCGAAAAGAAGATCTATGGGTAAAATTCAATCTAACCATCCAATCGATGAGTCAAGACGTATCATCGAATGAAATATATAGGAATAATCAGTTCAAGAATCAGAGTAGTATATCAAAATATATACCTCCGTATTGACATATATACTTTTGTATCAAAATTTATTAATAATATTTTATTTTTCTTCATTACAGGATGTTGGGACATCCGGATCTCGTCTACCAGCTGCTGGAGAGAACGTACAGGAGCAGGAGGATGAGGAGGATGATGAAGAGGATCTCATATAATTTTTTTATATATATATGTAATTTTGATACTTATAAAATAGTATAATTTATAAAATTATATAATTTATATTTTTAATATAATATAATTAATTTTATATTTATAATTATATAAATAATTATTATTTTATTTATAATAAATTTTAAAAAATATAATTATTTATTACTATAATTAAAATAAATTTTAAAAATTTAATTACATATTTTTTTAAAAAAATAAAAAATTATTAGCGACGGTATTAATGAAAAAAATATCATCGCTAATAGTTTTTAAAATTTTAATTAGATTAAAATAAAAATTATTAGCGATGATATTAGAGATGAAAAATACCATCGCTAATAATTTTTAAAATTTTAATTAAATTAAAATAAATCTATTAGCTATGGCATTAACGACTGAAAATACTATCACTAATAATTTTTATTAAAAATAAAATAAAATAAAAAATTATTAGCGATGGTTTTATTGTCACTAATACTATCGCTAAATGTCCGTATTAATGATGGGATTTTTGTTGTCACTAATAATGATAATTAGCGACCACATTATTTTTAATGAGCTATTAGTGATGGGGATGGGGTTATTAGTGATGATATTTAACCGTCGCTAATAATTTAATTTTTTATAGTGCATATAATATTCACTGCCTAAAAGCATCTTGAGAGATTGCTTTTATATAATATGGCATAGGTCATTTTTTTCAAAATTCTCTTTTTTATTTCTACGATCCCATTTTATTAAGGTATCATAGATGTTGAAAAATTATATTCAAATCTTTTTTCATAGAAAAAAATTTAAAATTTTAAAAATTTTTAAATTTGATTTCATGGTCACTATGAATACAAAAAATAGTTGAATTATTTTTAGTTGAAACTTTTGAGTAAAACTTTGAAAATGCAAGAAATGCTTCATCTTTTTGTACCAAAAATAAAATCTAAGTGAATAAAAAAAAATCATCAACAATTATAATCCATAGTTTTTACCTTCTAAGCTTAGGATCCTAATAGGTCCAAATAAGTCTATGCAAAAGGTTTAAAAATTGAAATAAGATTTTTCAGTTTAAAAAAACTTCTAATTCATTCTCTAAGTTGGCAAGCATCACAAATTTTATTCTCTTCAAAATTCAGTTATAGTAAACCTTTTAAAAGATCCTTCTTAATGAGTTTTGAAATCAAATCTATATTAGCATGACCTAATCTACGATGTTGCAACCAACTAATCTTATTGACTTTGATATCTATCGCAACTAGACATTGCTCATTCTTTATGGAAAGATTATCAAGATCAACCATGTAGATGGGATTGAGAAAATAACCGAAATTCGAAGAAATCCACCCAATCCGACCCAATAAACATCGGTTTCGATCGGTTGAAAGACATAAATCGAGAGAATCAGATTGAAATTTATAAAAAATCAATTATTTACAATCGAATTCGATTCCTATACTTTTAACTCGTATAAAACCGAATCCAACCGATATAGTATTTCACAAACGCACTTTTATTTTGGGACGGCATCTTTTAGACTTCAATACTTCATTCTAAAAAACAGCACGTCATCCATTTGAATTTATAAAAATATTAATATGGAATTGTTGATGGAAGCACATCAATTTAAGATAATTCTAAAGTGAAAGCTTTCATATGTAGTTACTTTCAAATGAATAATTTTTTTTTATTTATTTTATAGAGGTACAAAAATAAGTCTAAAATTTATAACTTATAAGATTTAAAATTTTTTATATTAAATTGATAAAAAAAGTAAATAAGCTTAAGTGGGCTAACATTAGATTTAAAATTAATATTAAGTCAACATTAAGCCCAAACTGATACAATCCATCCGAACCCGCTAGAAGCTGTTCACTTCGATTTCAAACGGTTTATATATAAAAAATGATTGATAGCGGATTAAATTTTTTTCAACCTAATTGGATTTAGTCGGATAAAATTTTCTCTCAATCCGACCGAACCTGACCCGTGTTTAGCCCTACATGCAAATACTGTGATATTTATATTGAATGAATATGATATCATTATTATTGGGACTAGAGATAATATAGATCGAACATTCAAAAACTACTTTAAAATCTTTATCACAAAGTTAATTAATATTAAGTAAATAATTAAATATTTCAAACTATCAACTAATAAAATATTTTTCTATATAAGCAGAGAATGTGCTTATATTACCCATTCTATGCATATACTCTTTGCCACCGTCACCGAGGATCACCACTCTTTCCTTTACTTAAGGATGATGAATTGAGACTTATCACTTATCATGTACTTTGAGCAGCCACTATCAAGATATTATTTTATTTTCATTCCTCGGGCTACAAGACACATCTATAAAAGAAGGTTAAGTTGTAATTTTAGGTATCTAAGCTCTCGGATCCTTTTGGATTAGTTACAAAAGTTTCTTTTGGAATCTGCACTTTCTTAACCAAATTAGTTCCTAATCTTCTAAAATCATACATATAAGCTTTGTGTCTCGATTTTTCATAGCAAAACAAGTGACATTTGAAGAAGAATTGGATGAAGATTTTACAGAGGTTTTTTCAGAAATTTATTTCTTGAGAGGGTTAAAACCAAGACCTGCTTTATTATAAACTGCTCTTTGGTTGTTTAAAATTATTTGAAGCTATTCCGAGCTAAGAGTGAATTTATCAACAATAAATTTAAGTTTTTTAACTACTTTACAAATTGATTTTCTTGAAACAAAGATTCTTTATCTTTCAAAAACTTTTCCTTTTCTTTGGTTAATTCTTGATTTCTTCTTTTTAGCTCTTTATTTTTCAAACCAAGGTTCTTTAATTTATCTAATAACTCATAGAAAGCATCTTGAAACACATCAAAAGTGAAATAAGATTTGAGTTCAAAAGTTACCTCCTCATGTGTCGTGAGACATATATATGCTATTTTTTAAGACTCTTCGTCTGAGCTAAAGTCCTCACTATTACTCTAAGTTGCCATCATTACTTTCTTCTTAAATTTTTTGAAGGTTTTCTTGAAAAAAGGACACTTTGCCATAAAGTACCTGGATATCCTGCACTTATGGGCTATTCCTTCTCTTTTTCTTTACTTGGTTCACCCTTCATCCAAATTTTCTTCTTAAAACTTGCCTCTTCCTCCTCATGGATCTTCTAAATTTTCTTATTATCAACACCATTTTTTCATCATCATCTTCTTCTTCTTATTCTTCATTCTCTTCTTCCTCCTTGGCTATAGACTTGAGGCTTATAATCTTCTTCTTCCTTATTTTCCTCTCATTATTTTGCTTTATGGTCAACTCATGGGTTAGGAGTAAGCCAAGAAGCTCCTTCAAGGGCAGATGTAGTAATCACTTTGGCCTCCCAAGCTCTTTGTAATGACTTAAGAACTTTGCAAACAAGCCCACCATTAGAATAAGAAATTTCTAGACTCTTAACACTATTTATAATATCAGTAAATCTAATAAATATTTTAGTAATAGACTCATTTTATTCTATCTTAAATAAGTTATATTTATATACAAACATATTTATTTTAGACTCTTTGACTTGGTTAGTGTGCTCCTAAGTAATCTCTAATCTATTCTACATTTCTTTTATTAAGCTGCATGAAAAAATTCTATGAAACTTGTTAGCATCAAAGGAATAATACAAAACATTCATGGTATTTATATTTAGCTGGGTTATTTTCTTATCTTAGTCATCCCAATCCTTTTCAGATTTAAGAGTGACAATATTATCTACAACGATAGTGGATGCATATGGACCATTGATTATAACTTCCAATAAATCATTATCAAGTACTTAAATAAAGATGCATATATGTGCTTTCTAATAGGTATAATTTATGCTATTAAATAATGAAGATCGGTTAGTGTATTATCCTTTGATAAGAGATAATTTTGTTTGGGCTACAATTCGATTTTTGACTTTTGATCACTAGATCAAAAAGGGTTGAATACCAAGCTCTAATATCATTTATTGTCTAAATAGACAACCCAAGGAGGGATGAATTGGATTTAATATGTGCTCAACTAATGCTTAGCTAAGTATTTGTGCAGTGGAAGCACTGAACAATTATGAGATATGTTGAAACTAAAGAAATCAAAAAGAAAGCAACAATCACATCGATACAAATATAAAATTTTATAGTGGTTCAGTGTCAAACACAGCACTTATATCCACTCTCCAAAATATCCTTCTTGAAAATTTCACTATGATCTCTCTAAGATTATAACTCAATTATTTTGCTCAAGTCCACAATCAAAACTAGTTGATATTTTAATAGAAATTAACCAAAATCACTCCCCAACCCACTTTTAGCCTTATATAATCAACATCATCTTTGGATTGGCCTTTCCCTCGCGTTTCGATCCCAATCAAAACTTATTACAACTAAAGAACATAGTTAAAAGCTCCCAAAGAGTAAATAAAAAAGTTGTTGAAGATCGAGTGGATGTTGCTATGGAGATTTGGCAATTAATGCTCTTTTCTTCTTCTATGAATCTTCTGAAATCTCAAGAGTATAGTGATTGGAAGGTAAATATATTTTTTTGAACGAACACTTAATATTTTTTAGATTTTTTTTTTATTTTTTTTATAATTTTTTTAAATATATTTGACATATATTTAAAGCTTTTGGAAGGTCTCAAAGTTGTTGGACTCATCAACGTGCACCCCATGGATCCTAACACTCCTCGTGCCCCTCAAAACCTTTCCAGCTGTCCCCCTTCCCTGCCGCGCCCCTCCGCGGCGCCTGTCACCTAATATCTAGGTTTCTAGCCTCCAGAGAGAGAGAGAAGCACGAGGTGACCTATTACTCCGAACAAGAATCCAAATTAGATATTCAACTAATGCATGTTTGTTGATTTGCACTTTTTTGATTGCTACACCTGACTAAGATTTGCAGTCCTAATAGAAAGACTTGACCAAGTTTCGTTATATCACAAGTACCAAGTTATGTCTAACCAAAAAGAGAACGTTGCTCACTAATGCACCTCTAGGCCACATTTTCACCATTAATCGTTGGAGGAAGCAAGCAGGGAATGTGCGCTGCCATCCAGCAGTAATCAGTTAGACATTTACATTTGTAAAGACTATATGTCTTGATTTTAATATTATTTCCCACGATAACACTTATAATAACCAAATAACAATGACTGAAAAATAAAAAAATAAAATAAAATACTAATTTTTCGACATTATTGCCATTCACCAATCTATTGTGGATTCTACAGCACAGCATGACGCGTTATTACATCGACTGCATCGTATAAGAACTCCGTTGGCACCAAATGTCCGCAAAACTATCCCTTTTAGAGAGGACGTGGCAGGTGGGGGAGAAGGACGTTTTCACACTGAGGTCCAGACGAACATGTTCACAGGGCAGGTTTGTGCACAAGTAGGTGTTGCAGTCACCAAAGGATGAACACGATAAGATCCATACACGTCGCATTAAAGGGGAGTGGTTTCATAGGGCTTGACATTGAGGGAAAACAGATGAGACAAAGTCCACACAATCGTGCGACTTATCAAGAAACACCGTCTAATTAAACCAAGATCATGACCAACTTGACAATTACTATCGGGTAGGTTCTGAAAATAGACAGGTCACGATTGGTGCCCATCCTCATTTCGTCAGCATCGAGCCATAAAAGACCCCAACGAAAGAAAAAAATCCAAGCAGCATAAAATACCGAAATATATGATTTAGAGATAGAACAGAGAACCAGCAACACATGTCAGCAGCATAATAAATGGCTGCAATCTTAAGATAATTTTTCAAAAATTATATTGATGATAAGTAGAATCCTACTTTTGGTTGCTACATGAAATGAACAAAAAAAGCCTAGATCAACATGAGAATTTAGAAAAGATACATCTTTGTAGTAATATAGGTAACCGAGGCCGGCCGATCCGACTGTAGGCAAAGATGAGCTTTAAATAATGATAAAGAATAATGATGTGTCGAAAACCCTGATGAATGTTAATCAACCAGACAATCCACCTCATATCTTACCTACGGTCAATACACTGGTGCATTCCTGCACCGTTTCTCTTACAAAAGAATGCCCTCCATGAAAACACAATACTTCAACTACCAGATAAGCATAAAGACCATGAAGCATTCATCATTCTCATTTTCAGGGTGGAACACCGAAACCTAGCAGAAGAAATCCCTGCAAAAGTTTCAAAAACGAAGGATTTAATGTGGAAGGTTATCATCAAACTATGGGCCCCTGTAACAGAAAGTTGAATCAAGTCTTGCTATTTGCACAAGAAATGTTCTCACCATGACACAACCTTTGTTAATCCTCATCTCAAAACCATGAATTTTGTAGAATGCTGGAATAGTACCGAGTGAAAGGTGCCGGTGGACCAGTTTTTTCCAGCTACAAGTATAACCAACCAAGAAAATTAAGTTACTGCAGTTGGCAGATCTTGGAAGCAAAATGAAGCAAAGGAAACTGACCTGTAGGAAGCATTCAACAGAAGCTTGATCATTTGGTGAAAAAGAAACCTCTTCTCTTTTCTTCTGAATGAAAGCAATGTTTTGTTCAACCTGTTTTTGGAACAAAAAGTCATGTCACTAAGGGTTAATGGAGAATAGTGCAGATGCTTAAACCAATTGGTTGTCCCTTGCTTTATCCTTCTCTTCTGTTTCGGGTAGAGAAAGCTAGACAGTCACATTCTTGACAGAATGGTAATTGGTCAAAAATTCAGCTTTTTTCCCTTTTTTGCCCCTCAATCAGTAACAGAAGATTCTCTATCCTATTTGTATCAGGATTCTCAGAAAGGGTCCAAGAACACCTCTCTCTCTCTCTCTCTCTATATATATACACACACACACACACACACACACACACACACACACACACACACACATATCACTAGCAGAACAATAACATCTTTTCAGTAACTGGTCTATCAATTATCAAAAAAAAAAAACAACACCTGATCTATCAAACGCTTCACCAGGCGGCGTAGACTTTCAACATTTGTCTTTTCATGGAATCTTTTCAAGAGAATGAGAGGAATAGTTGCCACCTCAGGGAAAGATATATGGTAGCTCCACTGAACAAAGTGTGCTACAAGCAGCTCAACCGCTGAAAGAACACACTCCTCGTGGAAGTCTCTTGATTTAAGGAATTGCTTTGGCACCTGCATCAACAATGACCAAATCATGGTGAAGCTGCAGTATGAGAACATCAAAACATGAATGTAATTGCAGGACCACGCAGTGAATGTATTATAAGCAAAATGAACATTTTAAGGAAAAATAGGTTAAAATTGTAGATCAAGATTAAGGAATGGGTGAAGTTCACAATGTTTTTGAATAATATTGATTTCATAATGGAAATATGAAATTCGCATAATAATATTATAGCTGCTTCAATTTGTCTCCCTAGCTTATCAGTAAGTACCTTACCCAGTCCAGCCTTCTAATGGATTTTTTTTTTTTTAAATATTGAAATTGACGTTACCACAGCCATTTTGAGCTATTCTAATAGAAGATATTGGTTAAATAACACCATAATGTCAAAAGTTACTGATTGCAGATTTAAAATTTTATTTTGGATCAATACTCTGTGTAGCTATAAAAATTCAATATAAAATTTCATAATGTAAATGCAAAAGATTTTATTTAAATGCCTATTACAATAGAGAGGCCTCTCAAATCATTATAACAGCTACTGCAACCTTATGATTGTCAATCCTTTAAACCATGCTTGGTCCATCAAGCTGACCATAAATGAGACAAGTCTTGCATATATGATTAATAATATGTAGCATATAATAGGCGCCAAAAAAAGGAACAACATGTGAACATAAAACCAGTGGCAACATGAGCTAGACCAATGACCAACCTTTACCAACGATGAAAAATTAATTTGCATTCTCTTCATTGTATCAGAATTGCTGTTTCCCCTGTATTCTAGGCAGTCGAAAACCAGGGATGCAACAGGTATGAAAACTCTACTGGAAAGAGAAAGATGATTGAGCATATGCACGCATTTAAACCTCAAAGGTACATAACGCGGACCCGGAAATAGGTAAGCTATTCCTCTTATGACTTGAATAATCAAGAAAAGCAGCTGCTGAAGGTCATGATCCCTGAAGTTACAGGTAATGAACTTAACCCAAAGGTCAAGGCAATTAACATACTGCCAATTGTGTATCTTCTTGAGTTCTTCCTGCATCCACAAGTCATTGTAGAGCAATGTCAAAATTATAAACCAAACAGACTACATGATCAAAATTAATGTCAAATATATAGGGGCAAAAAAAACACAAACCATGAAAAACTAGACGAAAGAAGCTCCTGTACAGTTTAAGACCTATGGAACTTATTCAATTTGAAATAATATGTGATGTAAATTACACTAATGATATAATACTACTGCAGCAATCATAAAAAGCCCATCAATCCCAACCATCACATGCATGCCTACTAAGGACCCAAAGAACACCAAACACAGCATTTACCGCTATCGTGATATAAAAAGTAAAGAAGCATTAGATATAACTTGGGATTGAATGTCACAAACCTTTCCCTTCGTCTTTAAAGCTTGTCTCAGGATACTGGCCAGCTGCTGCACAGAGAGAAGCACCTTCTGGTATGATTTTTGAATGTTTAGAGAATAGATTTCCACAACGGAGTCCATGAGAAATTTTAGATGCTTCAAATTTGTAGGTTCCACAAACTTGCAATGTGCAATAAAAGCATTATATGTTCTTGTCAAGCAGGTGTCAAGGCAGTCAGAAGATAATTGTGAAGCAATGTCTCGAATAAAAAAGAATGAAGATGAAGACAAACTCTCCTCACCAGTAGCCCACAAATGAACTAAGATCTGCATGCAAATGCAGGATGGCATAAGATATCAGTCAGAAATTAGATTGCAAGAAGTCAATTATTAGGTAGCAATAATAACTAATGCTGGTAATACATTGCTAATATTCTTGTTGGTTCATAATTACTTTAGTAATAATTATATCCAGCAAATGCTTTTAGCTATGAACTGACACATGACTCTAGATAGCTGGGACAAGATTTGTTGGTCAGGTAAAAATTCCATCCAGTTTTAACTGTTGAGCCAAAATTAGTTAAGTCACTGAAGATTGATTCAAAAATAACCATTCTTCCAAGTATTAATGGTAAAAGCAGCCAAGTATCAACAATAAGAAACAAAGTATCACGCATACGAAAACTATAAAAACTATCTCATTTCAATGAAAAAAATAAAAGCTATATCATAATGTTTCTAACATTTAAACATTGCAAGAGTTAACCAGGTAAACTCATCAAAGTAGCACATGTTTTGTAATATAACGCTACCAGTGTTAACAACTGAAATTTATGCACAAAATGCAGCACTGATCCAAATCCAAGAATGCAAATTCCATAGAGATTGTGAAATTGTCTTGTTCAAAACTGAAAAATATCATAAGAGGAACACTGGAACCATTTAGCAACAGACTTTCAGGTACCTTAATAAGCCTCCCTACCAATGATGGGAATAAAGTGAAGAAAATAACAGAAGCTCTGAGTCGTGATAAGATGAAAACAAGAATCTGGCTGTCAGTAACTTGATTTAGAAGAAACAGGGAACTCCTTAGATAAGACTTCATCAGTGGCCTCACGGTTTTCCACTTTGGTGTGCTTTTCAACTTTAAAATGCATTCTTTGGAGCAGGAGTCCGGGACTCCCAATAATCTACGGAAAACACCATCTGCTTCGCAGAGGACAAATGTTAATATTTTAGAAAAAACTGCTCTATTTGGAATTCTCGGTGATGAATTATCATCAAAGTTGATCCCATATTGAGACGCAGCATGGAATCCATTAAGTAGGTTAGCAAATCCAGAACCATCTGGCTGTTCCATAACCAACCAACACCAAACATCGATAGTATGCCCTGTAAGGACTTTGTCATCATGTGAGATCTGGCTCTGTCTAACTGCAACTCCATCCAGATAACTTGTATTTCCTTCATCATCTGAATACTTTACATAGGAGTATAGAACAGATTCATGATCAAAATGTGAAGAAACATAAATATAAATATCTGCAGAGCTTCAATGTAATGTCTGAAAACTTACAATCTCTTCACTTCTGGTTTGGTCCAGGTCAGATCTTCTACTTTCAACGAATTCAGCAAATTTTGGGTCCTAAAAACAACTTACACAAACCAGTTAGTTATTGTATCAATAATGAAGGACCCAAAACAGAAGTAAAATAACCACCAAGAGTTAGACTATCAATGATTAAAAATAAAAACAACATTGCATGCATCAAGCATTTTCTTTTAACTCAGAATAAAAGCATACAGCAGGCCTAGACCATGGAATCTTTTTTTTTTTTCGGTGGGGAAAAATAGCACGAGGTATCACCTTCTCTAGCAGCCTTTCCAGTTTTCTCTTTTGCTTTGCAAGCTCCAGATGAATTTCCTTGTTTTGACCTAAAAAAGCAATGTGATCACTCTTGTCTGCATATACTTCCATTAAAGTTACACTGGACAATATATCACAATGCTTATAATGCATGGAAACAGGAAGGATATGCTAACCTCTAGAATCATCCTCATTCTCACTTTCAGAGATGTAAGGGCATTCAGGATCCTGTGAATTAACCATCATCAGTCAAACTACTGATAGGAATGAATAAACATAAGTGGAGGCAGACACATATGATAGCAAAAGTTATGTGAGAAGAAAAAAATAGCCGATGCTAGTCTAACCTTGGACAACAAAAGTGAAGAGCTGATAGCAGGTGGATAGCCAGAAACTAAAAGTACAGAATCAAATTACATTGTAGATTCCAATATAAAGAAAATGAAAAGAATGGCAAATCAATAAACCTTCACAAAAGGAGCAAATCTTGATTGCCAAACACATACACAACCAATAAAAATTAGATATAATTGCAATGAGATAAGTTACTTTCCAATAATGACAGGCTTTGTTTAGGTCACTACAAAAGACCCTCCACCTATGCCCAAGTCATCGAAGATCAGACATTTACAAACAATGTGGACACAATTTACTTAGGATAACATTTAAGTAAGACACCGAGTCAAAGCTAACAAATATGGGATACCCCAGTGTTGACATTTTGGCATTGCTATCCATCATATGAAATGATGGAGAACATGATTAATAAAATTAGATTCAAGTTCATGAAGTCAACAGGTGTTGTGCAGCTTTCATGTGCCTGCTATCATGTACCCTTCAGATCTATGAGAGAATTTTATCAGATCATGGGACTTGAAATATTCTATAGGCTAGATCATTTAGGCAATAACGAAGTCCAAACAAATAGGATTAGTATAGAATATCAAGGTGCATGCAATGGTAAACTTAAAGAGAACTATGTTGCACATGAACACAATTTAAAAAGTGAATGGTTGTGGCGCCAATAGCACAATGGCTGACCTCTACTTCAATATGGCAGAATGATGTGCGACAAAGATTTAAGGAGCCATGATACAAAATGCTCAAAAATTTCTTGAAAGTCAGTGAAGACATACAGAAAACCTAAAATAGAATAAATAAAAGTTCAGTGGGAGAAGTTGATAAAGTCTCTATTGGCAACTGAATTAGCCCATGATAGACATGAATGGTGAAAAGGAATTAAAATTCCAACCACTGCTTGTTAGGATAAGAATTGAATATGTTTTATGCTAATTTAATGGTACAGCAAAAGGATCCCCAGAAAATACCTCTGATAGGTATCCATCACTGTCAGACACATCCTCATTTAAATGATCATCATCTTCCACAAACAAATTTTCTAGCTGATCGTTCAAAATGGCTCCATCATCAGAATTTCTGCAAACAAAAAGAAATTATGAAAATATATACAAAAGAAATCCATAAGTTACAATAGGTTATACAACATGATCAAGAGAACAAGGTGGATTATCTGCATAATCTGATTGATGAAATTTTACAGATTTCAGTAGGACAGTAGGAAAAGCAATATGGCAGTCTTATTCCCCAAAATACAGGTCTCTTGATGTACAGCTTGGAATTTACCATCTAACCAAGTTACAATATTAGGAAAGCAACAAAATTGTTAAAGGTCATAAAACACATGTTACATAAATTTTAGAAGTTTTGTCTTTGCTGAAAACAAACAATCCTTTAAAGTTGACAGAGAATAGCATAGTCATTGCTTACCACTCCCCTTAGTTCCTTTGGATTTCTGTTAACTACTTAAGCCAACAAGATTATGTAAGATAAAAGTACGAGCAATTAGTTTATCTAAATTTTAATCAAGAAGAAGCTACTGTTGCTTCCTGATCACACAAACTCATGGATTTTTTTTCTGATTAACAATTCACAAAATGTAAGTTTAAGATGATTGTTTCAGAATGTGAAAAAAGAAGAAAACATGTTTTCCCTTTATTTTCTATACAGTACATATCGTAAAAACAAGAAAATTTATCACAAATTTGTAAATAGAAAAGAAATTGAGATGGCCAATATTTAATCTTTAAATGGCTCAAGTATGGTGTTCTTATTTCCATACTTAGTACTTAGGTTTCAATTCCCTTTCATCACACATCCGGATTGAGAAGAAAAGGTTTTATGTTGACACCAGATTCTTGTAGCATGTGGTCATGTGGTGTTTACATTATTAACCACATGCAATCGCTAGCAGGGAAAGTGTGCATTATCCATGCCAGGATTTTAATGTTCTATAAAATTTAAAGCAACATGACATATACACAACTATGAGCTATGACCACAATTTATTGATTGAATGTGCGATGTATGCAAGAAGAAACTTGTCCAATCTGGCAATAAGAAGAGAAAGGAAAAGTTGTAATTAGCATGCCTTGATCTCATATATTTAGAAGTAGCTTTTTGACTCTGTGATTCAATATATATGAAGACAAACATGTACAAACAGGCACAATGAAAAAAGATTATCATTAACAAGACTTCACATTAAGCAATTCTGTGAGTTTGTGCATGCCATTCATTTCTATAAAGGTTTATCCATGGTTGGAACAACCAGTTAAAAATCATCAAACTTTACCACCATCCTGGTCTTCATAGGTCATCATCCCCTTATCCAACCCTCCTTCCACAGAGATATGATATTTTCCTTCTTCAGGCTTGCATTAGTCTTCATTCCACATGATCTAACATCTCAAATTTCTCCTGAACAATTTATTGTTAAAATATGAACCATTTTCCCAGAATACTCGTCTTTAACCTTTTAAGTTGCCATGCTGATTTTAATGGATATTCTCTCAAAATTCTAATTTTATTTAAATCTTTTGTGCCCAAGGGTTCATGTTCAAATGATACATTGTCAAAATCACATTCAATGATTCTTGAGATCCTGTAAAAAACAGGACTTATTTTACAATGACATTTTTAATTACATGACAAAAAGATAATACATTCAGTTTTCATGTAATAATCATTTTGAGCATCTCTCCAAACACTTGAGTTGATGTATCAAAGAAAATGATCAACCATGTTCTCCTTTGCGATGTCATTGATCACATTTAAAAGCCTTGATGATCTTCACTGATTTCTATACTGAAACCAAGATGTGATATTCAACACACTAATTCGACAAAGAAAATATTTTTTGAACATTGTATTATGAACCTTCATATGAGACCAAAATTTCATTCCCCTGCAATGATAAATTTACCTAATGGTTTATGCAATGTTCCATCAGCACCTACACCACTATAACTCCAAAGGCACCATGCTCTAGAGCAGGAAGCCATCACATATGACTTCGACCAACTTATTATTATGTCTTAGACTCTAAGGCACGTTTAGGCAAAAATGCTAGTGATAACCCACTTTGCTCAGACAATAGCTAAGCCCTGAGCTCATGCTGTAATGCATCTGACCGATACTTTGCTTAAGTGGTTACCATCACTGGATACCATGAAATGGTTGGTATTTACTCAAACAAGCCATTGAAGATACAACTATCATTAGTAGATGAGGATGCTATTTACTTTGTCAATAATAAGAACTTTGTTCATCCATAGTTCTCATTTTGAAAGTATCTCAAACCTGAACCAAAAAACCTAGTTCTCCAAACACAACGTTAAGAGTAAAAATCAAAAACAGAAATCATATCCCAAATGTAAAGTACCAATTACAAGGAAAGCCCCATTTAGTAATTTATGAAAACAAATAGTGAAATTACTTAACAAATCATTGATGCATCAAGCCACACCAGATGTAACCAAACGAACCCCAAATTGAATTATTAAAAAAAAAAAACAACTTTCACAATATATCGTAACAAAAACAAATGAATTAGGAGAACCCTCTCACCCTCTAGCATGCAACTCTGATTTCACCTTCTCATACCCTTCTGCAGCATCCTCATTACCCACTGCAACAGAAAATGGTGTTCAACCACGAAGATAGTACATTAACTACAAAATCAAAAGTATCTCCTTTCTAACCATTTGCACATATAAACTAAATATAACATAACAACAGGTATTAAAGAAGAAATTTTGAGTTACTAAATTATTCCTAGGGCCCAGGAACTACGATTTGTATCATTTTTGCTGTCTTAATCTTGGTAAAATATCCACAAAATCAACTAAAAGCAAAACAGAAGAAGAAGAATTATAACATTTGAGATCCGATTGAAACCTCTACGAGAAGCGGCTTTCCTTTTGAACATGGATTTGAGCTTGCGCCTCCTCTTGAGCACGGATTGGAGGTTCTTCTTGGCGAACTTCCTCGCCTTCTTCCCCAACTTCTTCCCCATATCTTCGCCGTAGGTTATCTAACTGCCAAGAATCACGGCAGCCGTGTAGATTCGAAGAAGCGGATCGAGGAGAACTAAAAGGAGAACAAGGAAGAGAATTGGTTTAGCAAAGAGAGGGAAGAGGAGGAGACACGAACAGAGAGGGGTTTAGGGTTTTCCCTGAAGGGGTTTACGAGGTTTAGAAAAAGGACAATGGGACGGAAAGATAAAACGGGTTAACGGGCTTAGACGTAATGGATTATAATCCGACCCGACAACCTCATTTCTATATGACCGGATTAGGGATCAGTACCATAAAATTTGTCCTACCCGTATCCGAATCCATTTAAAATTTTATTATCCGAACCCGTCCCAAACCCGGTTATAAAATTGACCAAACATCCCAAACCATGTGACAGCGTATCTGTACTGAACCGAACCAATGCAAAGTAAAAGAATTCAATTGGAAGAAAAAAAAAAGAGAGAAATAGAGGGAAGAAAAAAAGAAAGAAAAGGAAGAAAGAAGAACCGTCGAAGAGACTGTCTGAGAGATTTCGATTGGACGCTGTGACCATTGGACAGCGCACTCGATGCTTGCAACACCACAGACATGAAACAATGATAATCTTCTCTATTCCATGAATTTTTTTTTAAAAACATGGATTACGATGAAATCGGTAAACTGATTGTCGATTTTACTATTCATCGATCTTTTTTAAAAAAATTGATGAGTGAATAGGGGCGGTCGTCCCTGTTCCACGATCGCAGCTTCCTCAGTGCATTTTCCACTGCTCGATCGCCATGATGGCCACCCAATGCTCTCTGACAACTTCTCCGCCGTCCGCTCCTCCCTCCGATACGATTGCTTATCTTCTTTCTCTTTTTCATTCGTTTAAAAGTCCTATTGGGCAACACCGAACTGCAAAAGCTTCTGCAGGCCTCCGATGGCCACAACTAACGACCGACGGTGTCGTGCTCTCTCTCCCTCTCCTCTCTCTTTCTTTTTTTTTCTCTCTCTCTTTCGATGTACCATTTTTCTCAACCAAACCATCTAAATTTTCAATCGATTCAACTTGGTACATGATGTACCAATCGATTTAGATCGATATAAAATTTCATGAGCTTTAAAGTATAAATATAATATCAATCAATTTATAATTACAAGCCATTCATGCCCTTCTTGGTTTAAACGGTGGTTAGATAATCCAAGGATTGAGAGTTCAAATGCACCCCCATTCTCCTATTATATTATATAATGTTTCACACACACATGAGTATTGATTCGGCAAGTTTTCTTTATCATGCATCTTTTAGTTTTTTTTTTTTTTTTTTTTTTTTTTTGTGTTTGTTTTTTTTTTTTTTTGGTATAAGAGTTTCTCTAAAATAGACAATCATAAACACCATTTTTTAGTAAACATGTTTTCTTAAAAAATAGGGGACTTATTTTCCATAGAACTCATTTCTTAGGTTTTATAAATTATTATTTTTGCTAGAAAAGATTTGGTGGGAAACAACCAAACATCCATTTTGTAACACTGTTTTTTAACTTTTTGGTAAATTTGTTCAAATGAACCTTTAAAGTAAATGGTCCATTAGTAATTTTTAATACATCAAAGGAGATTGCAAGCACAACCACCGTATGTTATCCACGCATATACCTGTGGCTACATGATATAAAAGTTTAGTTTCTGCCCACAAATTGATTATAGCATACATAAGCTTGTGTACGTTTGTATTTTATTGTCCGTGAGTAGAAACTCTGCAGCTTGAAGTAAAATTTGTTTGGCCTGATAGAGAAACACTGATGCATCCAGTGATCAACCAAAATTATCATTATTTCAAAAAAAGCAGAATTATCATTACATATCAGGATGGAGTGATGATTATTTTTGGTCTGATTATCCAGCTTTAAGAGGAAAGCGAGAATGATGATGAAATTACCTAGTTCTCATGATAGCGTAGCTCCGTCACAAATTCTCACCACCCTTAAAGCCAATCTCGACACAAGCGAGTAGATCTAGATTCCAGCGGCTACCTCACATTTGTAACTTAACTACAATTGAGATAATAGAGAAGCTGCAGGCACCAATCACGCACAACAATATTAATCACACCATAGTTGTACTTGTTTACAAGCTCTTTCCATAATTTATAAATATCGGTTTTCCAACAACATTAATATCAACCAGCATGCTAAAGTTGTATATAGTTCATAAGAATCTATTTTCAAAGGGGCATGACTGAGTACACCCATCACTGGTTTTAGTTTGCACGACCCTTGAACTGTGATTTAATGTGCCCTGTCCCTAAGAACCTCAAGGTCCATCTCCGAGGGGTCAGTTGCCTGAATCTCATAGTGAATTCCATCAAGCTCTCGCCTGAACCGATCCTTGGAGGTTGCATACAGCATCTTAGCTCGGATTCGAGATACAGAAGGTGACCTGATGCCAAAAGATATTTACAACATACACGATTATATGTAAAAAATAAAGTGACAGCATTAACACATACCAATATCAGCACATATTTATAAAATCAGAAATTAACAAGAAAAGAAAAGCAGAAAAAGATCCAAAAAATATTCAAGAAGCCATGGGTATTAAAGTTATGAATGATGATGTGAACAATGGTGTTTTCCATGCATATGGCACAAGCGAAGATACTCAAATCCACATTCACAAAGTGAAAAAGTGAAAACAAGGGGACCATCCTGAGAATCTTTGCCCATGAAAGTGGCAGGGTTATCAATTTAAACTCATCATACCTCCTTCCGGCCATTCCATATGAAATGCTTAACACATAATCTAGATCATGATACTTGGCGCAAACTAAGCTCGCAATGCATTTCATTTGGCGAGATTAGCTCACTATTCTTGAAGGTCATCTTAATAAGTGATGAAAAAGAAACCTAAAATGAGAGAAAAACATATGAGACATGATTACTATCTCCAAATAAGATCATCTCAATGGAAGGTGGCAGAGGGTTGAGCTCATGAATCTATTTTCAGAATCTGTTCGCATGAGGCCACATCCTCTGTTCATGCAATCATTTTCTAAGCACATCTCCAATGGTAATCCATTTTTTGAAGAATCATAAATAAAATAATATGGAAACTTTATATCTTGGACCAATCATGTTCTATGGATTCTCCGGTCACATTTATCCAACCTGTGTCGGATTGCATTCTTCTCTGGTACCGGTTCTTCAAAAGCAATGATGTATGCATGCATATGTATTTGTGTACACGTGTGCATGTGCTTAATAAACATACATGAATGCATGCTTCCACATGCATATATGTAGGAATTTCATGTATGTATGAACTAATGTGTATATGTAACCATGTATGTACATTTGTACTATAGTTGTGCCCTCAAATCCACTTCTTGCATCCAAGTAACACAAACTAAGTGCAGTCATTCAAACCTCCAAAACTGACATGCATTACCCTGATCCAGATTCACACATAAGTTAGTTGAAGTAGTCAGTCAATTTACACATGAAAACCTTATTTATATTAAAACAGTTGGGATTGCTTGATTTCACCTCAACATTATCTGTTGCCACAAACCCATCAACCTTCACTTTCAGAACCCATCCCAAACCACTTCATTTCTTTAAAGCTTGCAACCAATGTTTTAAATCCCAACGGGACAAAGGGCATCTCAGCATCCCAAAACGGGACCGAGGCAGGGGCAAAACTCCAAAACCCATCTACATGGGGAGAGAAGAATAAAGAGGAAAGAAAGAAAGGAAGGAAACAAACAGAAAAGGAAATAAAAAAAAGGAATAAAAGAAAGAAAAAAAAAGAAAGCAAGGAGGGAAAAAAAAAGAAAGGAAAGAATGAATGAAGAAATAAAAGAAAGAATAAGAAAAAGGAAAAAAAAAGGAAGGAAGAGGAAAAAGGAAGGAAAGAAGAAAAGAAAGATGACAAAAAAGGAAAAAATTGAATGATAAAGAGAAAAAGGCGGAAGAATAGAAGGAAAAAAGAGGAAAGAATGAAGAAAAAGAAACAAACAAAGACAGAAATAAAAGAAAGAAGAAAAAAGAGATGGGACCTACCGAGATGATCAATCGAGGCTGCTGCTTAGACGAGTGGGGCAGTGGGACATCCCTATCCCACAGGATTTAACCCTTGCTCGCAACCGCACAGAGATTGCCAATGACAAAACATGTCAGATAACCATCCATCTATTACAATACAAGACAGATATTGCCTAGCCTGCAGAAATTGCACAACTAGAACAACTACCCATATTTTCTTTTACCCAATCAAAATTTTATACACATTACACCTTATCCAACAATGGTAATACCATTCTCAGCAAATTGAAGGCAGAACTAGCACAAAGAGAATTACCAGGCAATAAAGAAAATCTTGCTTTTCTGGCAGTTCTCATCAGTCACAAAGTCGAAATCATAGACGGCATATCGGCAATCATTTTCTGGTAGAGAAGCCATGAAATCATCATAGCTCTCAGCTGGACCTCCAGTCTTTTCTACAACAACCTCCTTTTGCTTCTCATTGATTTTGAAAATCACATAACGGTGCGTCTTCTTCCTCTGAAGGTCTAAGAATGTATCCTTGCAATGGTCTGCAACACCCATCCCAGAGGATGCATTTGACTGAAAAAGGTCGAGCTGATCATTAGAGGTGTATGACATCACTCCAGGACTTCTTATGAATATAAAAAGTATCAAGTTGTACAATAGCAAAATTCAACTTCCATAAGGTGTATAATACCGCTCCAGGACTATTCAAGACCACCAAAGTATCAGTTAGTACTTAGTAGAATAGCAAATTTCGACTTCCAAAAGCACAATTGGTTTTTGGACATAAAAGACTTGTCCATTGCATGTTCATCAATTATACAGTTTCTACGAGATTAAACTACACACAATGAGAGTGATATCGATAATAAGATGGTTAAAGACATGTCCAATAACTAACATCAAAATCCAGACTCAATTCATTATTTGATAGGGCTCAAGCTTATGAAATTATGAAGGGGTGTATCATCAGATTCACCAAGTGGATGATATCAGGGTCCAGCAAGTAAACAGTAGAATAATTGATTAGTTCCTTTACCAAATTAAATGTATTCTAAAATTCATTGAAGTGCTCACACCCAGACAAAAAGCACTTAGGCCCGAAAAAACCAAACCGTTATCCTAATTGATTAGGACTGCTTAAACCAATTCATAAGAAGTTAGTGTCTTTTGACATGAAGGCTTTTGCAAAGCAAATGTATGTCCATCCTGACCTTGAGTATTTCCAACTTACTTAGGTAGTGATGATATCACACTTCCTGGTGTGATAATGGAGACCTGTAGGAGAATTATCAATACCATAGAGTTACTAATTCATTTGTCAATCCCTTGCGTCCATCATATGGGATGAGAACTTTTCTTTTTTAACACTTCCGAGGGACTGAAGACCACCTCATGTTTGGAAAAGCATAAATTATGAGATCTATAGGAGAATTATCAATACTGAAGAGTTACTAATTCATTTATAAATCTCTTGTGTCCAACCTATGGGATCAGACTTTTTCTTTATAATGCTTCTGTGAGACTGAAGATCACCTCGTGTTTGAACAAGCATAAACTAGGAAACCTCATATCAATAGGTATAAAGAAGACAATTCCAACAAAAATGAAAACAGTAGTTACCTATTACATGGTACTATCAGGAGCATACAACCTGACAGCAATAATTATATAATTATACATGGTAAGACATAAAACAGCAGACACATAAGGCCCAATTATAGAAATTTGGTCCAGTTTCAGAACCAGGCAGCAAAACATGTATAGGAACCAAAAGGTCCAGAGCAAATTTGGAAGAGTTACAAACCCAAGATGAGTACACAATGGACAGTTGACCCAGGATCTTGAGTTGCATATGACAGACTCCACATTAACAACCTGAGAATGATCCATTTGGGATTTGCTGACTGGGGATCTCTAAAGTTATAACTGTTAAGCTTCATATCCATCGAACATAAGGTGGCTAACATATCATGGAATGTTTCACCTAGGTTTCAAAGCATTACTGACAGGCTGGAGATGCTTGACCCTCTAGTCCAGCAACCGTGGTTGAATTTGCACCATATCCTATGATCAAAAGCATCAAAGTCCTAAAATATAGGTCTAGATCTGCCAAAAAAACAAATGGACCAAGTTGTCACTCCAATGGTAACATTACTACCATCCGAAGCTATCCGATGGCAAGATGTCTACTGTCTAAAGCCAACTGACAGCACAACACTTACCATCAAAACCAAAACAGGAAGGGACCAACCAAAACAAAAGCCGAAGCCAAAGGTCAAAGTTTGGATCTGATGGCAAGAACCTGGCTTCAAAAGGCATCCGGCATCAGAACACAAGGATTTGACAACATAAACTCACTGTCAAAATGACCTAACAGAAGAAACTCACGGTCAGAAAGGCCTCTCCGGGACTGACCAGTTCAAGTAGAACATTACTAAATATGATGGCAGAATTTCATGGTCAAAACAATCTGATGGCAAAAACTCACTGTCAGAAAGGCCTCATCCAAGTACAACTCTACTTGATTCAATAGCAGCCACTCTACCATCCAAAATGTTCTGACAGCAAGATACTGCCATTTGGAGAAGCATCCAACTCCAACCAGAACTAGGAGGCTTATGAATTTGATGGTCACCAAGTCACCATCGGAACCAATTTGACGACAAACCATCATCTGACCAATCCGACGACAGATCCTCATCGTCATTCAATAGATCTATTTTTGCTTCTAGAATGCCCTAAAGATGAGGTTATATTCATAGATTTTGGATCTTGTGTTTTCAAGTTTTAGTCGGCCTTTAAGGGTACCCACTTGTCCCCATCAATGTAAGGGCTCCTATAGCCTGCAATACGCCCTTATATACCATAGTTTCACCCAATCTAGTTGATGTGCACCATCATGAAGAAAGAGATGATCACATGCCATATATGGATCTAAGAGCCAAATTGATGATTTTGCTCACGTGCGTAGAAGCATGATGTGGTGCGAATCAGATTTGGCAGGAATTTGAAAAAAATTATTGCTTGAAAAAAAGCCGAGTTTAGAAGCTTGTTTTGTTCTTCCTAATTCACCATGATCTCCAGTCACCATCATTTCCATAGTAGCAAGACGCAATCAAGGTTGTTTTGTTCTTCCTAATTCACCATGATCTCCAGCCACCATCATTTCTATAGTAGCAAGATGCAGCCAAAGTTATTTTGTTCTTCCTAATTCACCATGATCTCCAACCACCATCATTTTCATAGTAGCAAGATACGGCCACTATCATTTTCTTTATAGCAAGATATAACCACCATCATTTCTATGATAGTCAAATTTTGTTATTTCCTTCCATTTACTGAATTTGTCTTATGTTCCCTCTCTTATCTATATAAAGGGAGGCGACCTATGTATTCAATTCAGATTTCAATGAATGAAAATGAGTGTTGTGTGTTAGTGGCGAGTTATAAACCCTAGAACTTATCACTCACATTCTTCTTTTCTTGAGTGTGGCGTTCTACCCCTTTGTGATCTGATTGTAGCGATTTTCTTATCAATCAGATTTCAAAGGTTTCTTTTTTTTTCTCTTTTTCTTGTGCTCTAACCTTTATTCTTACCTACACAAGTTAGTTATTTAGGCCTGGGCACATCAGTTTGGTATTTAGAGCCTGAGAGAGTGTTTGACATCCAAATCATGTCTGGAGGAGACGAGACCCCTGTCATTCCTAGAGGCATGAGTCTGGAACAAGCTCAGATTATGGAGCTCCAGCGGCGTCAAAAAGAGATGATGGAGTAACTCAATCGCCTAACACAAGCGTTTGAGCGGTTGGCAACACTTCCCCGACCACCATAGCGGCATGGCCATCCAGCACCACGACGAGTTGATCGCGATGATGAAGAGGAGTATGACGAACCCGGAGATGATGATGGTGTGGAGGAACACCCATGGCAAAGGCGGCAGCAAAGGAGTTCAGGAGACAATATTAAGATGAGGATCCCATCCTTTAAAGGAACCAGCTCATCCGAAGAATATCTGGAATGGGTGCAACGTGTGGAGAAGGTCTTTGAATGTCAAGACTATTCTGAGGTAAAAAAATGTAAACTTGCTGCCCTTGAATTCACTGATTATGCTAATCTTTGATGGGAGAATGTGAAAGCTCAGCGTAGGAGAGATGGAGAAGAGGAGATCCAGAACTGGAGGCTTATGAAGCAGATCATGGAGAAGCGATTTGTCCCTCAATATTATAAGCAAGAGCTGTACATCAAGTTAGAAAGCTTGAGACAAGGGGGGATGTGTGTTGAGGATTATGTCAAAGAATTTTAGATGCTGATGATGAGATGCGATTTACAAAAACCTCAAGAACAGACCATTGCAAGATTCTTAGGAGGCTTGAATAAGGAGATTGCTGATACGGTGGAGTTGCAATCTTATGTGTTCCTTGACGATGTGATCAAACTTGCTGTTAAGGTGGAGAGACAGCGCAAGCGTGGTGCAAGTAAGCCAAGTAAGACTACCAACTCGTCTTCCTTATCACCATGGTCCGTCCCTAAGGTGGTTCCAAAACAAGTAGAAAAAGGTGATTCTAGCAAGCAAGTCACAGATGCGGCCAAAGAAAAAGAGAAGATGGAGAATTCACAATCTCCCAGACGAAGTCGAGATATCAAGTGTTTCAAGTGTCTTGGTTACGGTCATATAGCCTCTGAATGTCCAAACAAAAGGGTGATGTTCATTCGGGAGTCACAAGAAAAAATTGAAAGTGAAGATGAGGCTATTTTGGAAGAGGTAAAAGAAGATTATGTGGAGTTTGCAGATGAAGGAGAGCTGTTGGTTATTCGTCGCAACCTGAACCTACAAGCCAAAGTGGATGATGAGCAGTGCGAAAATATCTTCCATATCAGGTGCACCATCCATGATAAGGTATGTGGTGTTATCATTGATGGGGGTAGCTGTACCAATGTGACTTCTACTATTTTGATGAAAAACTTAATCTGGTGACTATGAAGCATCCCCGTCCCTGTAGATTGCAATGGCTTACTGACGATGATGATGTGAAGGTTATAAAGCAGGTTGTAGTACCTTTCTCTATTGGCAAGTCCTACAAAGATGAGGTTGTTTGTGATGCGGTTCCTATGAAAGCCAGCCATCTTTTTTTGGGAAGGCCTTGACAGTACGATCGGAGGGCTATTCATGACGGCCTCAAAAATACCTATTCATTTGCCAAGAATGGGAAGAACATAATGTTGGCACCACTTAGCCCCCAACAGGTCCAGAAGGATCAGCTTGTGATTGAAAAGGACAAGAAAGAGAACCTATTTGCCAACAAGGGGAAAGTGAAGCGAGTTTTGACTAACCATGAAATTATTTTTGTTCTTGTAGCTAAGCAGGTTCCAAGTGAAGAAGTCTCCTTTCCACCGCAAATGAAGGAGATCTTGGAGGAATTTACAGATGTGTTCTCGGAAGAGTTACCAAAAGGATTGCCACCAATCAGAGGGATCGAGCATCAAATTGATCTCATTCCAGGATTTGTCCTACCAAATAGACCAGCCTATAGATGCAATCCCGAGGAGGCCAAGGAATTGCAGCGGCAAGTTGCGAATCTTTTGGAGAAGGGTTATGTGAGGGAGTCTATGAGTCCATGTTCAGTACCAGCTCTGTTGGTACCAAAGAAGGATGGATCTATGCGGATGTGCGTAGATAGTAGGGCGATAAACAAGATCACAATAAAATATCGCTATCCAATCCCGCGACTGGACGATATGCTTGATGAGTTGCATGGAGCTAAGGTCTTCTCAAAAATAGACCTTAGGAGCGGATACCATCAGATTCGCATGAAGGAAGGTGATGAATGGAAGACCGCATTCAAGACCAAGTTCGGATTGTATGAGTGGACGGTCATGCCATTTGGCTTGTCCAACGCACCTAGCACATTCATGAGATTAATGAATCATGTGCTGCGTAAGTTTATTGATGATTTTGTGGTTGTATATTTTGATGATATTCTAATTTTTAGCAGGAATCAGAAAGAGCATATGGAGCACCTCAAGGGTATTTTTGAGGTTCTGCGACAAGAGAAGCTATATGGCAACCTCAAAAAGTATCATTTTTGTCAGGATCGCATAATCTTTCTTGGCTATGTTGTGTCACAACATGGAGTGGAAGTTGATGAAGAAAAGATGAAAGCGATCAAGGAGTGGCCTGTTCCTATTAATGTATCTGAAGTGAGGAGTTTTCATGGCCTAGCATCCTTTTATCGGAGGTTTGTGAGAAACTTCAGCACTATTCTTGCTTCTATCACTGAATGCATCAAGAAAGGAGGAGAATTCAAATGGACTGAAGCAGCCCAAAGGAGCTTCGAGTTGATCAAGGAGAAGTTGAGCTCAGCACCCATTCTAGCTCTATCCGACTTTTTCAAGACTTTTGAGGTAGAATGTGATGCCTCCAGTGTGGACATTGGAGCTGTTCTGATGCAAGAAGGACGTCCCATAGTATATTTCAGTGAGAAGTTGAATGGTGCAAGCTTGAGCTACTCTATCTATAACAAGGAGTTCTACTCTCTGATTCGGGCTTTGGAGACTTGGTAACATTATTTATTGCCAAAGAAGTTCATCATCCATACTGATCACGAGTCTTTGAAGCACTTGAAAGGACAAAGCAAGCTGAATCGTAGATATGCCAAGTGGATGGAATTCTTGAAAACTTTTCCTTATGTGATCAAATACAAAAAAGAGAATGTCAATATCGTGGCTGATGCACTTTCCAAGAGGTATGCTTTGATTTCATTGCTTAATGCTAAACTAATGGGATTCGAATTGATTATAGATCGATACAAGGACGATCCAAAATTTGCAAATATTTATGAAGAGTGTGAGAAAAAAGCTGTAAATGGCTATTACAGGCATGACGGATACTTGTTTAAGTCAGATCGGCTGTGCATTCCTAACAGTTCCATTCGAGAGCTTTTGGTGAGAGAAGCTCATGGTGGCGGATTGGCGGGTCATTTTGGAGAGAAAAAAACATTGGAGATGGTGAAAGAGCACTTTTATTGGCCAGCTATGATTCATGATGTGCATCACGTCATTGAGAGGTGCGTTACCTGTAAGAAGGCGAAGAGCAAAGAAACTTCACAAGGGTTGTATATGCCGCTACCTGTACCAGATCAACCATGGGTAGATTTGAGTATAGATTTTGTGCTTGGGCTGCCAAGAACACAAAGGGGGAAGGATTCGGTTCTGGTGGTTGTGGATCGATTCTCAAAAATATCTCATTTCGTGCCATACCACAGAATCGATGATGCTTCACATGTTGCAGAATTATTTTTCAAAGAAATAGTACGTTTGCATGGTGTACCAAAGAGCATTGTGTCTGATCGAGATGTCAAGTTCTTGAGTTACTTTTGGAAGATCTTACGGAAGAAGCTTGGTACTAGATTGCTCTTCAGCACGACTTGCCATCCGTAAACCGATGGTCAGACCGAAGTGGTAAATCGTACCCTCTCTTCTTTGCTTCGCACTGTTGTTAACAAGAATATGAAGAATTGGGATGAGTGTTTGGCTTATGTTGAGTTTGCTTACAATCGTAGTATTCATAGCACTACTAAGCATTCTCCTTTTGAAGTGGTTTATGGGTTTAACCCTATCACCCCACTTGATTTGGCACCACTTCTAATCAGCGAAAGAGTTTGTATGGATGGGAAGAAGAAAACTGAGTTGGTTAAGTCCATGCATAAGAGCATCAAGGAGCAGATTGAGAGGAAGAATGCGGCTTGTAAGAAGGCAGCCAACAGAGGAAGAAAACAAGTTCGCTTTGCTCCAGGTGATCTTGTTTGGATACATCTTCGCAAAGAATGATTTCCAAACCAAAGAAAATCTAAGCTCATGCCGCGTGCTGATGGTCCATTCCGAGTTGTTGAGAAAGTGAATGACAATGCTTACAAGATTGAATTGCCTGTCCGCTACATTCAATGTTCGAGATCTTTCTTCTTACTTGGAGGATAGTTTGGATGATGGGGATTACTTGGATTTGAGGGCAAATCCTACTCAACAAGGAGGAAATGATGTGCACCATCATGAAGAAAGAGATGATCACATGTCATATATGGATCCAAGAGCCAAATTGATGATTTTGCTCATGTGCGTAGAAGCATGATGTGGTGCGAATCAGATTTGACAGAAATTTGAAAGAAATTATTGCTTGAAAAAAGGACCGAGTTTAGAAGCTTGTTTTGTTCTTCCTAATTCACCATGATCTCCAGCCACCATCATTTCCATAGTAGCAAGACGCAATCAAGGTTGTTTTGTTCTTCCTAATTCACCATGATCTCCAGCCACCATCATTTCTATAGTAGCAAGACGCAATCAAGGTTATTTTGTTCTTCCTAATTCACCATGATCTCCAGCCACCATCATTTCCATAGTAGCAAAATACGGCCACTATCATTTTCTTTGTAGCAAGATATAGCCACCATCATTTCTATGATAGTCAAATTCTATTATTTCCTTTCATTTACTGAATTTGTCTTATGTTCCCTCTCTTATCTATATAAAGGGAGGCGACCTATGTATTCAATTCAGATTTCAATGAATGAAAATGAGTATTGCTGATTTCTCTTATCTAACCTCTGTGTATTGGTGGCGAGTTATAAATCCTAGAACTTATCACTCACATTCTTCTTTTCTTGAGTGTAACGTTCTACCCCTTTGTGATCTGATTGTGGCGATTTTCTTATCAATCAGATTTCAAAGGTTTCTTTTTTTTTTCTCTTTTTCTTGTGCTCCAACCTTTATTCTTACCTACACAAGTTAGTTATTTAGGCCTAAGCACATCACTAGTTTTCTTTTGGGTACGTGATTATCGTGGTTGCTCTAAAATCTTTTTGACTGTGGATTCTGCACAAGCTCTCATAGATTCTAAGGCAAATCCTGGCACGTCTTGGGGATAGTGACATTGTCAGTTGGTGGAGTTCTTCATTGAGGCATGTCTCAAAGGAGCCTGGCAAATCCTAGAGATGATGAAATGCTCTTGGTAGAAAGGTAAAGAGCTACTACTTATCCTAAGCTAGCCTTATGTTCTTAGTATCTACCTGCTTTTAGTTTCTAAATTTAGATGTTTTCTTTACCTATAGAATTAGCTTAACACTTGCTTAGCTAGTTTTATTCTTCCATTGTATTGCTCTAAAGCTCATGCTAGGCCTCCAAGCCTGTGCCAGATACAGATGCTATGCTTCTTACCAATTTAATTATAGGTTAGCTATAGGACTTAGAACGAACAAGTTCAAGAGTTTGAGGTTGACTCATTTAATTAGTTCAACTATGCTATAAGGTACTAGACTCAAGCAAGATTACCACTTCTTTTGTTAGCCATAACAATGAATGTTACAAGTCCAAGGTTTACTAGATTCCAAGGGGATAGCAACACTGGGCCACTCACATAGTTATTTGACATAAGCCCAGGCAAATCCATTTTGGGTTGGTTCATCTAAATATCTCCTCAGTTCCTAGTTAGCTATACTTGGAGGTAAAAGTCAAAAGCCTATTCTAGGTTTAATGACTTGGGAACTACAACATTATAGAGCTTATGTCCAAGGTTGACCAATTTTTGATTGGTTCACTTGGACTTCAAAGTCTAGAGACCTTGGAACCACCGAGGTTGAACCCATGTACAGCAAAATACAAATTCAACAGAGGGAGAGAGAAAATATGCGACTCACAATATGGCAGAGTAAGTGGCAGTAAAAGTAAATCTGACACCATGACTTGGATGCCCTACTTCTAAGTCATGGACTCTATGTTAGTTACCAAATTGATTTGAAACAAAATGTAAATGGGTCATCTAAGTCATGGACTCTATGTTAGTTACCAAATTGATTTGAAACAGAATGTAAATGGGTCTGTTTTAGTTGAGCATATCCAAATTTTTCAGTAGCCCCACCAAAGGTTGCTTTAGGAATTATAACTCCAAGGTTGGCCCATTTTGGGCTGATTCAGCAAAATGCTCAAGACTTATGAAGCCTAAGTTAGGTACCCACTTCACTTGATGTTGGTTATGGGTAAGAAGCCTAAGTTTATATGATACTAGCTCCATGGTGTTGGCCTCCAACCACATATTTAGAATTAGCTATATGACTATATCAATGAAGATGGATATATGAGAGAGCCATGGATAAGGGAATAAGAAATGTGTATATTCCAAGCCATGGGTCTTGTAGAAACTGAGAACGAAGTGATTTAAAATTGATTTACATGGTACATGTGTTTGTTACAAAAATGTAAGAGAGCCTCAATAAAGATGGTGCTTAAATCTATGTAAATAGTATCAAGGAGAAACATGCCTAAGCTAACATGTGAAAATTACACCAAACAATTTGGAATATCATGCAATAATGCCAAAAGGTACCATACCAAAAAAAAGTAATTAACAGAATTAATGGCAACTAGGGTATCATGAAGCCAACCACGAAATAATTGACAAGAGCCTTGACACAATTATTTAGTCCAAAACTTGTTGGGTTAGACCAATTAGGCATGAATGAGATATAATGTAGGAACTCCGCCATAGGCACCCATTTAATTTACTTTATCAGCTATATGGCTTCCCGTACAAGTATTGAATTTAAATCTACCATGAAAATAATGCAACTTAATATGAGGGGAAAAGAAAAGAGGCCCATTTTTCTTTGGTGTTTCATCTTAGATGGGCCTTATTTATTTCTCATACTCCAAATAAGGGCCTGAAGTAGGCATTGTATGTCCATGTTTCTTCACCGATAAGCATAAGAAGAGCTCAAGTTCACAACGTAAGCCTAAAAAGCATCATGTTTGGTTCAATGGGTAACCAAAAGGCTTGGAATTGTCCTGGTTTTCTTGAAACAATCATGTAGCAGCATAATATTGTAAATGGCCCATGTAGATGAAATTTATATATGGAATATTTTACCTAACTAAATGGACCTAGAATGTCCCAAATTGATCACTTCTTGCATTCACAAAAGCATGCCAAATAAGCCGGGTTGGTCCAAGTTGCCTGAAGTATGTTATAGAGTGCTTTACAGTAAAGCAATAAGTGGCTTTAGGTAATCTAAGCTTGCTATACAGGTCCTAACAACTTCCATTTCAAATATGGGCTGCTAAACAAATGGAGTTAAATTTTCTACTTTGTTGCAGACACTTCATTTGCTCCATAGTGAAAATGGAACAAAAAGCTCATGAGTTATCACCAAGTCATCAAGATCTTGATATTGGTGAACTCTTAGTTCACCTACTAGAATAGCCAAAACAGGCTCTTGAATCAGATGAAGGGCCAATAGGCTCCTTTTTTGGACACTAAGGTCCCAAAGGAAATATGTAAGTAATGAGACAAAAGACTCCCTTGTTTTGGTGGTGCCTATGCAAAAAGACGAGCCAAACTTTCTTCATGTGAATCAATGCACTAACATATGAAGTGGCAAACCAAACATAAATAGTGAACCAACTCGCTTTCCAAATTTCATGAACCCACTTTTCCATGAAAGGGAACAAGATGATTTACTGATGAGATGTACCTAACACTAAACGAATGGACAGCTATAGAGAAATTGTTTAACCTTATCACCAGTCTTTCTTTCATTTGGAAAAAATTGTACAATCCTCTCATTCCAAACTAGTTACCAAGAAACAAATGGTAAAAGCTTCACTTTTTTCTATCACTAATATAAGAAACCACTTTAGGATTCAAAATCAACCAAATTTTCTTGCTAATTCAAGAAACCTCAAAGCTTATATTACACAGACCTCAGTACAAGTGTTCAGGTAAATGTTGAAGTGTCAGAACCTTTTCATCTCTAAAAATTTCTTCTTGCAGACCCATACCCAGGTGTCAAACCTTTATCCTTGCTAAGTTTCATATGCAGGTACCTTTAGAATAGCCCAGAGCCTTGATCCAACACCAAAAGAGCATTTTACTCTAGTATTTTATATTGATGGAAGTTATGATGAACAGATTCATCCTCCTCTTTACGTAGAAAATATTTTCCTTCGACTCCATACCAAAGTGTGAAATATAATTGCACGTTGCTTTATCTATTAGACAACTAGGCAAAGAAAAAGTGACATGTTTCAATGGCCCTCAGATTATAAACATGATAAACAGCACCTATTAAGAAAATGTGGGGGACTCCTAAAGATGACTCATTGTCTTCTTATGTCAAAATTTAATTTCCCCTGCTCTAAGAGAAAGTTGGCAACACGAACAATCTAACAACTCAACCATAATTAAATTCTAATTTCACTTGATATCATTGGATGGCATAAACTTGCAGATGGCATCAGCATCAATGGATGAATGCAAAACTTGGTAGATTTTGATGCCTGTAGGTCTAAAATTTTAATGTGTATGATACATTTCAACTCATCAATAGAGATGATGCAGACAGTCAAAACAAAATGAATTGGATTTGACAACCCACCGTCAGTAAAAAAAATTTCCACAACGAACAATAAGATTATAGAAAACATATAGTACTAACCAGAGTCATCAACAATAAACGCAAACCTTGGACCATGGTAAAATCTATAACACTAAGACAAGTCCATGTCCGATACACAAGCCAGAGGAACTGCGTGTACCCTTTCATGCTAGCATTACGTAAACTAATACATCATCTAGTTGTTGCAGAATAAAAATAAACAAAATCTAGAAAAATAGCTTAAATTATAAGAAAAATCTAATGAGACATTTCTACACCCCACTGTTCAAGCACTTCAAAATTGTAACATGAAATAGATCTATTTTCTAAAAGAAAACGAAAAATAGAAACCACAAGAAAAGATAAAACATAGTTGGAAAGAACTAGATGCTTTTTCAACGACAGAAATAAGATAAAAGCATCCCGAGTTTCCCACTGATAGAAATTTGAAGCATATCAATCGTTTAAAGAAAGCTATCTATATCAAAAATGCTCCAACACCAAAAACCTCATCCACTGAAAGACAATAATCGTATTTAAAAAAGAGTTCTTTTGCTAATCTATTATCGTAAGATCGAATCTCCATCCAATCCCCACAAAAAACAAGACCCTTCTACAAGGGCATCACATTGTTCCGATCACCCAATTAAGATCCGACAACAGAACGAACACCACAGCGACATTAGATCTGCGGAAAATCTGATCCCAATCTAAACACCCTAAAACATAAAGAGATAACAAATTCAAATCCAGTTCTCCTCGATCTACGAAACAGATCAAGATCGAGTATCAAAAAACAAAAAGAGGAACAAACATTAAGAAATAGTAACAAGATGCTGGAAAACTTACATAACTTCGAAGCAAAGCCATTTGACCGAAGAAACTGGGGCAGCAAAATAAAAAACTATCTACGGTTTCAAAGAACTGGGAGGCGATTTTCCAAAAGGATTGGCTCACATCCGAATCTCTTCTCCTTTTTTTTTATTAGATTAAAAAGTGAGAAAAGCTGTGGACGGGAAGCAGATGGGTTCGCCGATCGGCGGTATTCTGCGGCCCCTCTGTACCAAAATTTTGTTGGTGGGGGGGGGGGCGGGCGGGAGCGGGGGGGGGGGAAGGGGGAGAGAGAAAGAATACGAGGCTATCATGCCCCCCAATTTAAGTGGTTGGGGAATTGGGATGGCGAGATGTTTATCAGATCGCAAGGAACACTGAGGAAAAGGTCTGCAATTTTGGGCCGTCTGATGGATGTTCCAGAGGTACCCGACTGTTGATGGATCTCGTGAGACGGCGTTCGGTTCCATCACGTAATTTACGTGGCAGCCATCCAAAAGCCGCTGCAAGATCTTTCTTTTTTAAATTTTTATTTTTCTTAAGGTCAGAATTTTATCTAGGCGCCTGGAGGAGGCCCAGAAAGGCCCAGAATTTATCTCGGACCAATTTTGAAGCTTGGTAGCATCCAATTCCATGCCATGTATTCACGAAAGCAAATCATATGGCAGATTATCTAAACACATTTAGCAAGCTTCAATCAAGGCCTACAAGTTTGAGATGAATATTCATGATGGATCATTAAATTCAATATGGATCACTGCTATTAAGGATATTCAGAAGGATCATTGGAGCCGATGTAGATAACTTTGGCCATCATGAATATTCAAATGAATTACCATACTCGATGTCAACTATTTTGATTATTATAAATATCCAAAAAGATTACTCAACTTGATGCCGATCACTTTTACTACTATGAGTATTCAAAAAGATAACTAAACTCAATATGGACTATTGCCACTAAAGAAATTTAGGAGGATCAAATTCTATATAGATCATTTTAGTCATTATGAGTATGCAGGAGAGATTCGATGTGAATTATTTTTTAGCCACTATAGATATCTTAGAAAGTCACCAAACTTAATATGAATCTCTTTGGTCACTACGAGGACTTAAAATGAACCACTTTGACCATTATAGGTAAAGCTAACTAGGATCCAAAAACAAAATCCACCATTGCCAAACTTCATAAGGCCATAATTCAATTACATAATATCCAATTTGTTATTTTTTAATTTGTAAAGAATCAAATAAAACTACAGAAGATAAAATTAATGTAAAAATCGAAATCTATCTCTTATAAAATTTTAATATTTTTTTATGATTTTTTGTATTTATTTATTTTTAGAGATAAACATCCTTTAGAAATGAAGACAAATTTCAACCAATTTATGCAAAAACGGACCTCATTATCATAAATAGGGGCTACATATCTTACTACATGGAGTATGACAAAATCAATGGAAGAAAATTTTTTTCTTTTTCCCGACTGGATCATTTCTAACTCAATATACGAAGGAGTCACCCTTTCATTTGGGTGTACAGAGTTCCTCTCCCTATTATCAAAAACAAAAAAAAGACTTGGTACATTGTATGAGCCACTGAAGGGCCAATTGCTGGTTGTCTTCCTTGTGACCTCAAGCATGCTATCTACTCTTTATCTTTTTGGAGAAAGAGAAATGCTACCTTCCATGTTTGAACCCATCTCTCTATCCTTGGTGCATGCACTTAAGAGTATGGGACCTAAGGGTGGCAATTAGGTCAGGTAGGACCACCTATGGATTGGATCAGGGATATGATAGGTCAGAAATCTGCCCAGCCGAATCCGACCCTATATATTAAAGAATCAAAAATCTAGACAAAAACTCGACTATTTTATTAAACAGGTAAACCAATCTGATCTCTAATGAACTAGATCAATTAAATAGTTAAAGCATTGCCACCCTGATTTAGGAGCCATCACCAACAAAACCAAATTTCCTTAGCTACCCATCACATGTGGTCCTGCGGCGAGGGGGAGAAGCTATGTCTCGGAGGGAGGCAGTACTGGCCCGAGCCTGGGCTTAGGGTTTGAAGATTTTCACAGGTTCGCTTAATTGTAAAAGTTGGCCCACAAGCCAGTCCTTTTGCATCCTTTTGTCTTAAGCAAACTATGATTAATGTCTATGATCAACAGAAAAGACACCAGATAGAACTCTTATATTGTGCCTATGCAATTCAAAGATTCTTTGAATGATGCATGTAGATTATATTGTTCCTCACAATTTTTTTCTACCTTTTTTATTTTTTATTTTCTTGTATTTTGTTTGAGCAACACGGTGTGTGATCTCCAAAGTTTGAATCCTGGACCTTTCCCAAGAGAAAACAATAACAACCTAAGACCTAGCTCCTCTAATGTCTGTTTAAATCCTTACACACTCTTCCCTTAAGTTCTACCATCCATACAAAGGAAGGATTCAATTACAAATACTACGACGGACTCATGTCGTTGCTAGGTTTCCTAAACATATGCATGACCTGTGCCGGGTTGACTCTGATGGTATTTATAAAATTCAGGATCACACCCTAAAAAGGATAGCTAGAAATTATTTATTCGAGTTCTTAGCCTTGCTATTCAAGATCCAACTGAAATTGTATTTCACATCACTTTTATTTTTTACATAGAAAACAAAAAGGTTGTTTCAACTTTTTTTTAAAAAAAAATTAAATAGACAAATATATTCAATATAAAAATTTGGTCTTAAAGAATAATAAAATTTTATCATGAAAGTGGTGGCATGCACGGTGAAGGTGGCAGTGGCAAAGAGGGTGATGGAGGTTAAAAGAAAACCAAGTTTCTTATGTTTTTTCAAAAATGTGGGAACAAGAAAATCTTGTTTTATTTTTCTTGAAATTATGCAAATTAATGTTAAAGTTAGAATGTAAAACAACAGAACCAAATAGATTATTTGCCTCAATTTTCATATTTTTATATAAAAATATGAGAACAGGAAAAAATGATGCTAACTATGGCTTGATCAGCTAATAGCTGCTGGCCAAGTCCTTTTCTTACTTGACTGCTTCTATATGGTTTAGATTCAAAGCATTTGACATGTAGAGTACCGTATGAAAGATAGATTATTATCTTTTATGAAAAAGGTAACTAGGATATACACATATGTCCGAGTTGGTGAAATCTCGTTCTAAAGTTTGATATATCTTTTAAGAAAAATCTATAACTTATCTTTGTTTACGATAATTTGATATCCTTCATTATTTATTTTTTAGCCTAAAGTTTGCTATCCAAGTTCTTAAAGCAACCATACTCTGGGCGGAGGGTGATTTTCTCACTGTCATCTCTTGGTTATCCTCAGAAGGCTCCCCCCATTGTCCCTATATGTTGGACATTCAACAAATGCTCAATACCATGTCTGTGGCTCGAAGAACCTATATGGTTTGGTGGAAATCATGTCGCTAATTTTGTCGCAGCTGGGCTAGGGTGCTTAAGAAGGAAGGATGTGGACCCAAAACTTCCCTATTGATGCTAAAGATCTCACACAATCTGAGGCAGCAAGTTCTTCTCTACTGATCCTATAGATCTTCTTGAAGGTGGGGAGTAGAAGCTTGTTTCTTGAAGGCTATGAAGTTCATCCATTTTTTAATGCTTTGAGAAGTCTGATCTCCAGAATGGAGAGGCTGCATATTTAAGTTACTCGTTGTAGTAAATGCAGTGTCCTTTTCTGATTTCCTTGGGATGTAATTATTCTTATCTCATCTAAAAATATATATATGTGGTTAATTTTGTCGCAAGGATCTTGCAGTATAATTGATTGCACCCGAGAAGAATGAAGCATGTGGTATTGTAGGACACTTCTGATTTAATTTATTCATGCATCTCATCATTATTTAAAAAAAAATTGTTAAATCGCCCATGCAAAGGTTTTTTCTTCTTAAAAGGAAAAAAGTGGGCTGTTTTGCCACCCACATGTCGTTCACCATCTCATACGTGGAGACAAATAATTTACATGAGAAAATAATTATTAGAAGAAACCTAGCAAACTATGTAAAGTTTGTCCAGCAGGTACACACACACACAAAATAATAATTATTAGAAGAAAACTATGTAAATTTCGACAACAATCAAATGGCAAGATAAAACACCTTGCTAACTGGAGAATAATGTATCGATCAAAAAGCTTGGGGGGCTAGGAATAACTCTCCTGAGGTCCTTCAATGGAGCCCTCCTTCTAAAATGGTGGTGGATGTACTATAACAGATAGCCCAAGCTATGGCAATCACTCATCAATTCAAACGTTTTACTACCACAGCCAACCACCTTTAATGCCGTCATCATATCAACTCCAAACAGCCTCTCCCTTTTTGCAAGAAATTCTCATGGTATTTTGGCTCTTTGAAGAATGCACCTAGCTCCCCGATTATAGGAAATGGTGAGCAAACTGCTCATTTTGGCAAGACCCCTGGTTGGGAACTGAAACTTTTCAGAAGAAATTTCAAAATCTATTTATTCTAGCAAACGATCGATACAGCAACATATCGCAAGCTTCATGAAAAAGAGGAACTGGCTGGAGAATTTTAGAGAGTCATTAAACAATGCTACAATGATGAAATTTGATGGATCGTCTGTCATTCTTTAAAATGTTTGGCTGACCGAAGATAGAGACTACTCCAAGAGATGGAAATGCAACACATCGGCGACAAATAATGTCAAGCAAGGATACTATTTCCTCATAGATGGGGTAATTAGATCAATATTTAACAAGAGCTATTGGCGGATGCCAATCCCAGAAAAAAGGTTAAATTTTTTGGTTGGCTATGCTTTCATAACAAGATACTCAAAGCTGAAAACTTAATTAAGAAACGAGTAAATGTCATCACACCTTGTCCATTGTGCAGCAAAGGCAATGAGAATGTGGATCACCTAATGACAAAATGTAGATACACTGAGGATCTCCAGGACACACTCCTAGGAAAGCTCAGCCAACTATCACATTGATGGAGGCAAAACATCCTTACAAACGAAAGGCATA
Source organism: Elaeis guineensis (assembly GCF_000442705.2). NCBI lineage: Eukaryota > Viridiplantae > Streptophyta > Magnoliopsida > Arecales > Arecaceae > Elaeis > Elaeis guineensis. Next base: position 5,935,660 of record NC_025994.2, on the reverse strand, counting down.
TCCAGCTGACTTGCTGGTGCATTTGAAAAGAGCAAAATAATCGACTCTTCAAATTTGAAACCCTCCTAGTGACTGAAACAATAAAGATAATTTTGTTTCTTCTTGCTGACTGGACATTGGTGACCAAGAGGGACAACATTTTGAAATTCTAGAACTGCGTGGTACAGTGGACAAAGGATCCTCGAGCTCAAAGATATAGAGTTCATTCTAAATCAACTGCCGATTTCTGCTAACCCAGCTTTACCGCTCAGTACTCTTCAGAGTATCATCCTTCCTTTGCCACATCTTCTATCTCATATAAATCACTCTAGCCAGCACACTGTTGTTGTACATAAACTATAATTTTAATTATTATGATTTTTGGGGGAAAGCCTTTTCCCCGCTTACACCTCAAAAAGAAAGAAAGAAAGAAAGAAAGAAAACGACGTAAATTTTTTCTAGCAAATATTGACCAGATTCCAAGTCCACCCCCCTTCCTCTCTCCACAAATAATTATTAGAAGGCCCCAGTTAATTATATACATTTCGTCTGGTAAGTATTCATGGCCAAATTCTAAGTCAAACCACCGCCCTTGGTTTCACACACATAGACAGAGAGAGAAAGGGGAGCGATGAGGATGATGCGTCATTTGCAGTGTAGAGTACTGCTACGCATTTAATGACCACCGTCAACAGATGAACGATTATCAAACAAATTGCATCATGTATGACACATAAGTTCGCTTTGTTTGGTGGCTATCTATTTGCTAATGACAATCATTGGATGCTGCATCATAGAAAATAAAAAAATTATAAAAAATTATTATAAAAAAATAAAATTTTAATGATTATTAAATTAGTTATTAAATAATAAAAATTAATTATTAATTTATTTTACAATTTATTTTGTGATCGATTCAAATCGATTGAAAAAATAAAAATCGATCACAACATTTATTTATAATTAAAAAAAATAAAAAATATTAAGATTGATTTTTCAATTACAAATTAGAAAATCTATTTTGTAACTGATAAATCGATCTATAAAATATTTATATAATTAAAAAAAATATTGTAATAAAAAATTCGATTATAAATATATTTATAAATTAAAAAAATACATGAAAAATGTTGCGATCGATTTTTCGGTTGCAAATTAATAACCCATTTTACAAACAAAAATTTGATCACAAAATTATTAAAATAATAAAAAAATATTGCAACTGAAAAATCGATCGTAAATATATTTATAAAATAAAAATAAATACATAAAGAATGTGCGACCGATTTTTCAATTACAAATTATTATTGTCATTTTGTAATCGATAAATCAATCACAAATATATATAAAATATAAATAATAAAAAATATTTATCATCGAATTTTCGATCGCAACATGTTACATCTTTTTTGCAACCAAAAAATTAGTTACAAAATAATTTAAAAAATAAATAATTAAAATATTTTACGATCGATTTTTCAGTTATAAAAATATAAAAAATAATTTTTTTATAAATTTATTTTTATATTCAATAAATCGATCATAAAATTGGTCTCAAAGTGTTCGTGTGTCGGAGAAAAATTTGGCAACCGATTTTTTATCGATCGCTATGTTGATATTTATCTAGAAATCGATCCTAAGATTGATCGTAAATTTGATAAAAAAATTGATCATAAAATTGATCTCAAAAATATTATTTTTTTATAATGGATGATGGTAATGACTTAGGATATTCGTTATGATCTATTATTTACACCATAGAATGCTGTATACTCACTTGTTGCCGCCAACTGATGAATGACCCTCAAACAAAGTGTATACTGTATCATGTATAGGCTATGAGTTCATTTTGTTTGATGCCTATCCACCTGCTGACAGCGGCTTTTGGGTGCTGCATCATAGATAATAGAGAATGAGGTGATAATAATAACCTAAGATATTTCTTCATTTGTGATATATTGTTTGTATCATAGAGTACTGTATAGTTTGATAGCCGTCTATCTGTTAACGGCGGCTATCAGGTGCTACATAGCACTTTGCGCTGCAGAGGATCCATGCCCGATGATAATATAATATCATGATGATGCAATGATGATGCCCAGATGACAACAACGCTGTGAGAAAATATACATGGTTAAGGTTAATATGAGTCATTCTAATGGGGTGCCAGCACCGTAGACTTGTGCAAAGTTAAGGAGTGGTCCAAAGACCTAACAGTAGTTGCATGACCTTGCAGCTTGTTTCAACCACTCGCGCCATTCTACTGACCGACCTGAGAGACAAGATCCGTGGTAGAAGGCGGACAGTGTCTCTTCTGAAAATAACAGGAGACCGGATCAAAATCCTCCAAAACCCCACCATGATATTCCCATGGACCGAGTTGTTCAACAGCACTGACATCCATTGTTCCCCCCAGGTCAAGCTCCTTCTCCAAGTAGGCCACCCAACCCTTGTCATCAACCTCTCTTGTTGAATCTCCTTCAGAGGTTATTGAATTGTTGTGAGCTCCACCTTCCACCACCGGACCCACCTCAGGGATGAGGAAGCAGAAATCATCATCTGCCATGCTCCAAATTTCCGCATCGATGGGGATTTCGGGTTCTTGGTTTAAGTACTCTTGGTTGTTCTTTCGGTCGCCGTGCAGTGGTTGGTGGACTGACTTCTCCTGGAAATCACAAGATGTTATAGGTGATTCCAATGAAGAGATGCTTGACGAGTCTCTACAGTCATCTGCTGAAGGGTAGTCAATTCCTTCTATTAGCATGCATTGATCTAGCTCCATGAAGAGTTCACTCAGTATGTTCACCGAATATTGAGTACATTCCATGTCAAATGAGTTATTTTCTTCTAAAGGTTCGGAGGGTTCAAAATTTGGTTGCTTGCGATCCCCGTCGATCTTTATATTACCATCATTAATGTCACATGAAATATTGTTAGAATTGGAGGGTGAGCTTGGAGGATCTTTAGTTTTGTTGGTTGAAGGATCCGATGATTTCGATCCTTTTGGAGCTAGTCTCTTCTTTATGTGTGTATTCCACACATTCTTGATCTCATTATCGGTCCTTCCGGGGAGGCATGAGGCGATTTTGGACCATCTGGACAACAATTGATGGCAAGTTTAAGCCAGGATTTGCATGGAAATTAACATATATAATGATAAGAAAAATGGACCTAATGAGCTAGATTTGCGTGCTTTATTCTTACTTGTTCCCCATCAATCCATGAAGCCTGATGATGGTTTCCTCTTCCTCTTTTGTGAAGTTCCCTCGCTTTATATCGGGTCGAAGGTAATTAATCCACCTTAAACGGCAGCTCTTCCCACATCGAAGCAAACCTGCAGTGAATTAACCCATCTCAAACTTATTAGCTTATGTTACGTTAATTCTTCAAGGAAAACAATACCCTGTTAAATTACTATTGTATTGCGACCCTTATATATCATCTACTCCTCCACTTTTATCTTCCCAAATCCCTTCTCTCTTTTTATTGAAGGAAAGTTGAAGAAATATGGAGCAGTTAATCAAGAGTAATGAAGCCTCTATTATTAGGATCATAACCAATAGAACAAATCAAAGTAGTACCTGCTTGTTTGGGGAGAGCACGCCAATTCTCGTGTCCATGCTTCTGAATGTAAGCTATGAGCTTCGCATCTTCGGCCGGCGTCCACGGCCCCTTCTTCAGCCCAACATTCTCGCAACACGGCTTTCGCCCTCCCCCTCTCTCTCGTCCCATCTCTCTCTCTCTCTCTCTCTCTATTTACAGTATAACTTTTTAATGCCACGTTTGGTGTTTTGAGTTCTGAGCGTGGATTCACAAAAACAAGTATATATAGAGATCGATGGACGGACTGACGGCAGCCAGACAGCTTTTGGGCATGGAGTCGTGATGCACACCTTTCAACTTAATTATATATTTTCCAAAAAAATTCCACGAGAGACGTCGTGACAAAATTTGCGTCAAAAAGGGATCATTGGTTTTTCCCCACGAGTAGACACGCTTACCGTTTACGACCATACGAGAGACATGTTCACATTTGTACAGCGTGGCTATTTATTGAAGAAAGAAGAAGAAAGAGTGCGGTAATTTGGAAGCATGGGAGCTAGCAGGGAAGCAGCCTGAGGTACTGATAGGATGTCAGGTTGTACGCGTCCGGAAAATTGTGGCAAACGTTGCCGTTGGTCCCAAGGTGTGATCTGAGAAGTTTGGAAATCGGTGGGTAAAAAAAAAAGGCGTATTATCCTTTTTTTTTTTTTAAAAAATGGTGCGCAAGATTCACGTTTCCAGATTCGTTGGCATAGGATTTAGCGTACCCGAACATGTGAAGCAGGGCTCATTCAATTAATTCCCAGCTCAGCTTGTCGTGATGGGGGCGTACCACCATTGTCGCTTCCGGGTGCCGTGATCCGGGAGAGTGCTATCAACACATTTCCTTGCTCAGCAGTGACTCTAAATTCGGACATATATATAGTTAGATTTGACTATATATATTTGGATGGATCTTCGTACAAATCCGATCAAATTTATATTAAATAATATTAAAATTTTTTTAAATTTTATGGCCAATAAAATAAATCCGCTCAACCTCTACGATGTCTATTTTGAATAACAATTTAATTCCTTGCCGACTGAGAAGACGGGCCTAAGTTGATTATTCTAAAAATATCAATTTAAATTTAAATTAATTTATTTTATTATATATCTTCGTAACTCCAGAAAAATGGTTGAAATTAATTATCGTAGAGATCCAATGTATTGGACACTAGAGTTTGTAAGATAATTTTATACTCTATAATTTTTTTTAAAATTTTTATAGTGAAACTTTTGCACTGTCTCTATCCAGGGGTATAAATCAAATTAGCTATAGAATCATATAAATTTTATGGTGTTCTTGATCTTCTCTTATTTTTCTCTTTTCTTTTTTTTTTTTATTTCGTTAAACTCCCTATCTGTTGCAACAAGTGGCATTAGAACTTTAGTCTTTATCGGTTAGAGTTTTACGATAACAACCACAAATTATGAAACTAAAATGTTTAATAGTGTGAATGATTTTGGCATCTTGCGTATCGAGATGCGAATTCTTTTGGTGCAACAAGGATCGTTGAAAGAATCGGAATGTAAGTAAAAGTTATCAAATAACATATACAATGGAGATAAGGATCTATCGGCAAAAACATACAGTATAATTTTATTGTGTTTGGCAGATGAGGTGCATACAAAATTGTTGACAAAAGATAGCATCTACGCTATGGTAAGAAGTTAGAGAGTAGATATATGATCAAGTCGCTCACAAACATATTATACTTAAAAGCATCAACTTTACTACCTATATATAAAAAAAGATACGCTCGTGAAAGATCATATAAATTTAATAAAGCTATTTCATATTTCAAAAATATTAGTGTTCCAATTGATGATGAAGATCAGACCTTCATTTTATTATGCTTACTACCATCCTCTTATGAGAAATTTATTGATACCATGCTGTATGGTAGAGAATCTTTTTTAGCCAGTGATGTAAAAAATACTTTAGAATCCAAAGAGAATTTTAAAATAAAGTATTTGAAAGTTACAATGAGAATCAAGGAGAAGGCTTGACTGCTAAAGATAGGAGTAAGGAAAGAAATTTTAAAAGTAAGATAAATCTAGATCAAAATCAAAATATAAAAATATTCATTATTTTCATTGTCATAAGGAAGGGCACATTAAAAGACTTTATCTAGAGAGAACAGGAAGGGTGAAAAGAAAGAGCCTATCTTTGAAGCTAATATCAATATAGTAAAAGGAAATCTCGATAATGATCATAGTGAGATTTTGTCAATGAGTGTCACTAGCTCTAGAACAGAGTGGATTCTTGATTTCGGTTATTCTTTTCATATGACTCATAATAAAAATTTATTTTCTACCCATCAAACTAGGAAAGGAAAGGTTCTATTGATAGATAATAAGTCTGTTGAGAATGTTGGTGTTGGAACAAATTGAATTGAGGTGTATAATAATACTATGAGGATTATAGAAGCTTGACATTTTCAAAATTGAAACAGAACATAATTTTTTTAAATACTCTAGATTCTCAAGGGTATAAGGATACCGGCGAGAATGATATACTGAAAGTCTTTAAGAGAGCCCTCGTAGTGATGAAAGAAGAGTTGGTTAATGGATTGCATCATTTATTGGATAAAATAATAATAGGTAATGTCATAGTTTTTTCTTCATCAGGATTGTCAGATAGAGATGCTATTCAGTTATAACATCCACATATAGGGCATATAAGCAAGAGAGGGATGATGATTCTATTCAAGAAAAGACTATTTGATGGTGTGAAGATAGAAAAATTGGACTTCTGCAAGCATTATGTACTTAGTAGACAGTGTAAGATAAAATTCAGTACTGATTTTCACAGTATTAAATGTACATTAGATTATATCCATTCAATTCTCTAGAATCCCTTTCCAGTTGCATCGAGGAGTGCACATCATTATTTTTTAACATTTATTGATAATTATTCTAGAAAGATTTGAATGTATTTCTTGAAGGAATAAAATTTTTATCAAATTCAAATAATAGAAATCCTTAGTTGAGAAGTAGACTAGAAAGAAGATTAAAATACTGAGAACCAATAATGGAGTGGAATATTGTTCAAGTGAATTTAATAAGTTCTACAAGAATAAAAATATAATGAGATATCGTATTATATAATGAATATTATGGAAGAATGAAGTTGCAGAACAGATGAATAGGATGCTCATGAAGAGATCTCGTTGTATGCTCTCAAATGTTAGACTCAACAAAACTTTTGGTATCTAGTAAATCAGTTATCATCAATTACAATTGAGTGCAAAGTTCTGCATGAGGTATGGTCTAGTCACTCTGTTAATTATTTTGATGTGAGAATATTTGGTTACTTATATATGTTCATATGAATGATGATAAACTTGAACTGAGGGCAAAAAGATGCATATTCCTAGGTTATATAGATGGGGTGAAAAAATATAAGTTGCAATGTATAGTTGATTCTAGCTTACTCAAAATTATTACTTCCAAAGATATTACTTTTCATGTGTCCCCTATGTCAAAGAAGAATAAAGAATCTATTGATAGTGTAGGTATAGATCACGGTTTCAATAAACAGATAGAGCTTGATATTGAAACTCCAGATGAAGTATTACAAAACTCTTTAATTCAACTCAATGAGATAGAGATGCAAGATTTTATGTAAAATGATGCGTCACCACAGTAACAATAGTACAATATTGCTATCGGTATGAAAAGGAGGCAGACCACTTTCACATATGCAAACATGGTCGCATGTCCTTTTAGAGTATCCGAGAGTGTTGAAGATGAGGAATCTTTCTCAAACCAGGATGTAGAGAATCCAGTTGATAAGTGTTGATGAAGTCACTTGTAGTTAACAAATTCAAGTATTGCTTGGACTTGAGTGGTGTTTGTATAGGTTCATGCTCTCAAGGATAGATAGTGAGAAAGGTTTTCATATATTTGACTTAATAAATTTCAGACCAAGATGAAGATTTATTGAGTATATCTTGAATTTTACTTCTAGCAAGATAAGTCCGCTCAACTTCTACAATGTCTATTTTGAATAGCAATTCAAGTCTATATGGAATTAGGATACTAGCCTAAGCTAATTATTGTAGAAATACCAGTTTGAATATAAATTAGCTTACTCTATTATATATTTTTTATAATCCCAAAGGGGTAGTTAAAATTGAGTATCTAAGAGATCTAGTGTACTGGATGCTAGAGTTTGTGAGATAATTTTGTATTCTATAATCTCTAATTTTTTTTATAGTGAAACTTTTGCACTGTTTCTATCTATGGATATAGATCAATAGACTGAATCAGATAAATTTTATATGCTCTTGTTATTCTCTCTTTTCTTTTTCATATTTAATTTGTTATGCTCCTGGCCTATTGCAACATATAATGAAGACTCCACATTAATGATCCGAGTCGTTTGATATACTTTACTGACTTTAAACTACAATAATATGATTTGAAGACTATTAACCTATCTACATCTAATGATAAACAAAAATATATAGTTTAACATTATTTGTGCGGTTCATTTTTGGGCCACTTGATGCACATACTAAACATCTCTAAATAACATAATTATCGGTATATAAGTAACCTAGAAATGTTGATGTTGGACTCCTATCATCTAATCTAAAGTTGATTAGATTTGAATGAAAATGCACTCAAATATAGCCCTGTCTAATGCACTCTCTCTCTCTCTCTCTCTCTCTCTATATATATATATATATATATATATATATCTTTCAAAATCAGGCCCTTGCTACTTGCATACGTGTCTTTCAAAATCATGATTCCAGTGTAATACAAACAAAGCATAGCTATAGAAACAAGGGAATTAGGGAGGCGGATGTAAGAATTTCAGAAGTTCAAATCAATGACGTTGTCCTGTGCACGGGATCATACCACGTCATACGTCTCGTATATGCTTAATCTTCGACAAATTATATTCTTATTACCTACTCTGTTTGTTTGTTATTACCAACTCTGTTTTGAGGTCACAAATTTTAGCTGGTTTGAGCTAGATCTTCTGACCGCCCCCAACCTTAGTTGACTCCAGAGGCCTGAGGACACCATTTTGTCTTTTTTTTTTTTTTTTTAAAAAAAAAATTGAAGAGGAGGGAAAGTCACACCCATGTGTTAAAAAGTAAGAACAAAGCAGACAGAGTGTCAGGAAAGGAGAAGGAAGAGACGTCCCAACGACAGGTAAAAAAAAAAACGTAGCATGGAGTCTTTTTTTAAAACAAAATGAGCAGCTGTATTCTATTTTAGAAAGACTCCATCCCATGCACGTTTTTTTTTTTTTTTTTGCTGGAACAAAAAAAAAAAAAAAATGAAGACCTTGAATGCCAGACTTGCGATGCCTTTTGTTACCAGTTTCTTCCAATAGCCTGAATGCAATATATAGTTCTATAATTTGTTATCCGGGTTGAGGAGTTATAGATATTTGAAAGTATGTGACAAAATGTAAGTAGGAGAGCAACATTATGTGAGAAGTTTTTGTTGAGTAGTTCATTGGAGCATTTAAAGGGACCTTATGCCTCTCAAGGCACAAACATGTCTCAAAAGAAAAACCCTTGTCCATCTCTAATTTTGAAATGAGATGCCAACAGCAAACAGGGTTATAGCCTTATGGTTTCACCCCTTTCCTTGTAGGAGTAGACTTTGTTTTGAGTAATTGTGGGCCTTCTCTAGAAGGTCTAGGGTTAACTTTATATTAATGAAATGTACAATTTGACTGCCACAAACATACTTCTATGGAAAATGGTGCATGTGTGAAAGAATCAAGGCTTTTGAGCAGGTACATTGCAATGCCTCTTTATAGTAAAAAACATATTGTTAAATGGCATAGGCAACAAATTAAACAGTCACAAAGCGTGTTGATACTGATGGTGCAAGAACGTGAGAGAGATAATTTGGAAGCTTCAATTGCCATGTGACACTAGATGGTCAGCATGGTTCCCATGGAGCACCTAACAAATCAAAGCTCAACCACCTCAAAGATGAAATCATGACCTTAATTATAAGGGGAAAAAAAATGATCCTTGAAGCCTAAACTGCAACATGTTGCACCTATTAGCAACTCGATTATTTGTAGTGCACTCAGAAGATTCCTCTTTGGACCGTATACGAAGGATCACAACCAGCAACCTTACTATTTTATACAATCATATATACTTTACTTGTATAGGGACCATTGCTTAGTGCAATGATAGAAGGCTTGGACCATTCCACGTAATGGTGCAAGCTCAAGTCAAAAGAAAAAAAAAACTAAAGGTTAGGTATGCTCCCTATCTGCCCCTCCTAATCCCAGGACCCCAGATCGTCGGGAATATAATTAGGTAATGATCTTTTTTACGACTGTATTTTATGCATTAGATCACTCGCACAAAAGAGTAATTGATCTTCTTTTGTGATTTTAACCGTTAGACTCTGCTTTATACAACTTTCATAGTATGGCCAATCTTTTTCTTCCATCCACAGCGCATACCATAAAGTTGCCATCATGCTTTAAAAGATGTGCAAAATATGATCCACTGATTGAGGTCGGAAACAATCATCAATCATTCACGAGAAAAGTACAACCCAAGCCCAACTTGAAATGACCGTCTCATGCACGATTGGCTGTAAAGAAATCAGAAATAGCTTGCAGACTTCAGTTTCCTGCCAAACATTTCATTAATGGGCATAGATGCTACATTTCTACAAACTATACCTACTTTCTGTGGACTTGAGAAAAAAAATTGAGTGGTCTAAGTGTAATTTCCAATTGAGCGTGATTGGAAGATATCCTAGCTATCTCTTTGATTTTTCAGCCATTTTTCAATGGATCATGACTGCCTTTACCTCGTCATAGCATTTCCCTTCCAACTGTTTGCGTGGATCTGATTGTTTCCTACGGATGCATGAATAAAATATTTATGTTGTGGTTCATGTTTACTCTAATTTTGCTAAGCCTACTATTGTGATATAGGAATTACGAGTTAAGAAGAACTTTGACTTATATTGGATATGATCAGACTTGTAGTTTAGACAAATCAACCTCTGCTCCCACATACGTGAGGTCCCATCCTATATAAGTCAAATTTTCTTAACTCATGACCAATGTGGAACTAATGATGCTTTCCCTCCTATATCACAACGCATGCATCTCCATTTAACCACATACGTCCTTCTTGTTCCACTAGTTTGTACATCTAGATCTAAACTCAATCAATTCAAATTAAGTTTTGCATAACAACAATTGAGATAACTAAATAGAGAGTAGCTACAATATACCATGCAAAATTTAAAAAAAGAAAAAGAAAAGAGAGGAACGTGAAAGAAGGCATTCAAGAAACAAGACGTTATTCCTCTATAACAGATGGCTCCTCTTTTGTCTCTCTTTCTCGACTATTCTTTCATGTGTGATCAAGTCAATGTAACATATCTACTAAATTAATGAAAGTGAATGCTTATAATAAGTCCAAAAAGAAATTAAAATAAACGACGCAACCATGCAGACAGTGACTCTTCAAATTAATCCCATGTCACAAGCTTAGGTCATCAGCCCAGAAGATACGAAGTCTACCGTGATGTAGACTCCACCTACTATAAATTTATTTATAGTACTTGTTGTCATTTAAGTTTGAAATCTCTTTTCTTTTTTTCTTTTTTTCTTTTTTTTTTTTTGAGAAGGAGACTCATGGGTGAGGCCCACATTAGTCACCATAATTTATTTGAAAAATTGAAGGGAAAGGGTGTCCATCATCAATTAAGAATTACATCATAGACAGGAAACAAGATTGTGCAAGAGCATACTATTCATGGTTGTGATCTCAAATTAACATTGGCCAGCTGACTCTAACCAACTTTTGGAATGCTTCCAAACTTGATGGTACTCCAAAGAGGCTTGTCCATAGTGGGCATTGATCCTTTGTCTCCATGACTGCACAATTAGTGGCACATGCATGCAGTGAGTGCACATGGTGCAGACTGGCCATGCTCACTCTTAGGCCCTTTGATCCCCTCCATATGTGTAGGATAATCAAGTTGAAGCTCAAGTGGCTTTTTGGGACCTTTCTGCCCCCTGTCATTGGTAAAAAGAGTACCAAGATCAATGAAAAATGGGAGCTAAATCTATGGAATCCAACCAACTCCAATAATTAAAATACTGCATAAACACAAGGTACCTTGGAGTTGTATGGATTTCCTGTTGGAATTGACCTGCTGCAAATATCCCAAAAGGACATGCAGAATAGAGAAAGAACAAAGATTTAAAAAGGGGAAAAATGCATAGATTGGCCATTAGCTGAGTGGGGACCTCCCTGTTGTTAGTTTAAGATTCTATGGATCTTCGGGAACATACAGGAAATTTCTAGTCAATTTCTAGCCATGATGCTAAATACACTATAGTTATTAGCCTATTACTAGGCAATGCAAGCCAATGTTATATATCTAGAGTTGAGTATATGTTGTCCAAGAAGTATGCTAATTTTTATCCTTACAACACTCTCATCACTTCCCCATTGTGCTTTTCATGCACACTAGACAGTTTTCAGAGAGTGCAACCCACCCTGGCTTTGAAGCTCTCTCACCCTATGGGAAAGAATGAAATACAAAAAACAATGCGTCGATGAAAATGAGAATCATTTATTGATATGGATTTAAAACAATTATGAATGAAACAGCTTCATAAACCTCCAAAGCTTTAGGCTGGTTTTGTGTTGCAGCTTTCATTTGCCTGAATGAAAGATGGTGTGGGGCTCTTTTTTGGCCTTTACCTCAAAAAACAACAGAAGGTGCATGCGGTGGGATGGGTTGTGTGATCATCCATCTCATTGGTTGATTGGATTGCTACATTCTTCTCCCTCATGTGCACCCCATATACCCAATGCTGCTCACTATCATTTTCTTTTTAAGGATAACACTGGGGGCACTTGCACCATGTAGGAGTTACCTAGGTCATGAACTTGGACAAGCACTGTAATAACCCAGAATTAAAAAAAAAAAAAAAAAAATAGAGGAGGAAGATTCCTAACATGAGTCTTCTTCCTCTCCGTTTATGACGAAATCGGACCGGTAGAGTCCGATCAGAGGTAGAAAATCTCCCCTATAAAACCCTCCTTCCCTCCCTTATGTCTCTGCAATTGGTTTTAGAGAGATTTTTAAGAAATTGAGGGATTTTTTCAAGAGGATCCGCGGGTTCTTAGATGAAAAAAAAAGATTGCCGGAGTTCTTCTCGGCTGCCGGAGCTCGAGGTAAGCCCCTCCCCTTCTTCCTCTCTCTCTTCCCTTTCTCTCCTGGCCCAAAGCCTCGCCGCTGGCCAACCAACGAGGGGACCTCACGGTCCCCTGTTTTGGCCCAAATGAACCCACGGGAAAAGAAAAGAAGAAGAAGAAAAGAAAAGAAAAGAAAAGAAAAAAGAAAAAGAAAAAGAAAAGAAAAAGGAAAAAGAAAAAGAAAAGAAAAAAAAAGGAAAAATAAAAAGAGAAAAATAAAAATAAAAATAAAATAAAATAAAATAAAAAGAAGAAGAAGAGAGAAAAATTTTCTCTCTCTCCTCTCTCTACCTTCTCTCTCCAGTTTCTCTCTCTAGATTCTCTCCCTATTTTCTCTCTCTAGATTTTTTCTCTTTTTATGAATTTTGTCTCTCTAGAGTCTTCCTCTCTCTCTGATTGCATCATGGACCCTAGGATATATTTGAATTAAAAAAATGATGAAATGAGATTGCTCCGAAATTCGTACAGTAGATCTGATCCCAATCCGATTCTATTTGAAATTTGTAACACTTGATTTATGTTGAGGCATCCTGATAGGACCTCTGATGATCTCGATCATGAGTGCCTCATCGGAAGGATACGAAGGTTTCTCTCTCCACTTTCTCTCTCTACTTTCTCTCTCTAAAATTTTCTCACTCTTCATGGATTTTCTCTCTCTAAAAGTTTTATAGATCAGTGGAGGAACTTGATACATAGACAAGTCCTAATTTTGGTTAATCTTAAGAGAGATCCTCGATCTGTATTATTAGGATCGATTATCGGTAATTTTTTCCATATATGATCTTTATATTTGATCAGGGTTATGAAGAGATGATTGTCTGCAAATAATATCGAGTGAAATATTTTGTTAAAAAAATTCATAAATCAAAGAAGAACATTGATTTCTGTACTTGGATCAGTCACCGGTAAAGGTAATAATCCATGTACATGATCACTATTATATATATGCTATTTTACTGTTGGTTTTGCATCGTTGGTTTTGTATCGTCGGATTTGAGATCGATGAATTTATTATACCTGAGATACTGTTATTTGATTTTGAGCATGAGTATGTTATGTCAATATATATGTATCAGAGATTGATGGCATGATTATATGGATATGACATATCTGAATTGATCATAATGCAAGACAGAATTGATTTGATGAAATCAACACATAATGATTTAATGAAAAGAAAGAGATATATGGTATGGACTAGTCTTGTCATGTAGAACAGCCCGTCAGGAGCTTATGTCTGGGACAGCCCCCACTGGCTTACAGGTGGATCAGCCGGCCAGGAGCTCATGCCTGGGACAGCCCGCCAGGAGCTTATGCCTGGGACAGCCTCTCACGGGCTTTGGTACGTGGGACAGCCGGCCAGGAGCTCATCCTGGGACAGTCTTGAAAGACTTTTTAAATGGATTCGATCTGAATGATGACTGAGGTATAGAATTGGATAGTCCAGAACTAGAAAAAAAAGGTTAAAAATCATGTGATGATGAAAGGAGAAATGAAAGATAAGATATGAAATAATTGTTGAATAAAAGGGGTTTCACCTGTTAACATATGATGATGCATCTATTTTAACAAGACAGAAAATTTATGAATTTTTGCATTATTCTGGACATTGAACATAAGATTTTATATTTTATTGCTTATCCTTACTTTCAGACTATATTACTATATCAGTGTGATATGAGAATTCTTACTGGGCTGTAAAGCTCACACCCCTTCATCTTTCTTTTTCTTCTCAGAGTTACAGGATGACTTAGATTGGCTATGGCTTGGATTTACGGGTGAGCAGAAGGATAAATAGAGTGTCATAGTATCTGATCAGAGAATTGAAGAAATTTATATTTGTAATTATGCAAGGTTTTATGAATTATATTTGAAATTAATTGTTATGGATGTTAAGATTGTAATATTTATTTTGGCCTTGCATATTCTTTAGGGCTTGCTCTAAGGAGTGTGCGGCCATCACGTATCCGACCCGGGTGTTGGGTTCGGGGCGTGACAGAATGGTATCAGAGCATAGGTTATGATCATTAAGGATTATGATATAAGTGATTAGAATATTACAGAGTGATATCAGAGCTTAGATTATGATCATTGGAGATTACGATATAAATGAATAGGATGAGATAGAATAATATCAGAGCTTAGGTTTAAGATCACTAAGATTATGAAGTGATATCAAAACTTTATATAAGATCAATAGGATGTGACAAAGTGATATCTGAGCTTAGAGCTTAGGTTATGTTCATTTGGAGACAATGATACAAGTGATTAGGATATGGCAGAAGGTTTAAGATCACTAGGGATTGTCATATAAGTGATATCAAAACTTTGGGATTATAATCAATAGAGTATGATTGATAATATTAGAGTTTAAGATTATGATCATTAAGGATGTAATAGAATGATATTACAATTTAGGTTATGATCATTAGAGAATATGATTTAAGTGGTATTTGAGTTTAAGGTTATAATTATTCAGAATTGTAATTCTAGTGATATCTGAACTTAGGTTATGATCATGAGGAACATGATAGATATAAAAGAGAAGATTCAATATTTAGATTTCAAATCAATAGATATTAAGATAAAATTTATGCATAAGTGGCATATGTTATCTATAATAAAATTGACGAGTTATATCTTGGATTTCAATTAGTAGGGTGGCCTGAATATAAGAAGAGTTGACCTTGGAATGAAGTGGGAGGTATTGATAAGTTATGTTGAGTATACTAGATGATTTTGGAATATTAAACTTATATAATTGAAGATCATGATACTTTTCTAATTTCGATGATAATTGTCTAAGCATTATGAATTCTGGACTTATCAAAGAGAGTTAATTAGGGTATGGTCTAAAAAGAAATTACATCATATGAGAGAGAAATATTTTTGAATACTGAACCTATAAGAGGTCATATATGAAACTCAATCTTAGATAAAAAATATACTTAAATTTTTATTATGAGAATATGAGATACACATCTTGGTGAAATTTTTGGTTACTCAAAATATCATATTCTGAATATGATTCCTTGATCTTTCAAGTTGC
Organism: Elaeis guineensis; assembly: GCF_000442705.2. Classification (NCBI taxonomy): domain Eukaryota; kingdom Viridiplantae; phylum Streptophyta; class Magnoliopsida; order Arecales; family Arecaceae; genus Elaeis; species Elaeis guineensis. The sequence goes on along the minus strand of NC_025994.2, from coordinate 5,919,820 downwards.
ATTGAATTTCAAGTCAATAGTTTATTTTTCTAAGTGGATCAAAAGTATTTTGATATTGTTGTTAAATTAAAAAAAAAAATTTATTTTGTCAGAGTATGATATACAGATTATGATGAAATCTTTAATAATTTGTATTACTATCTTTGGATTAGAATTTTTTTGTGATTGTTGAAGATGGTAAAGTGTATTAATTATTCAAGTCAAAGTTTAGATTTTTTTTTTTAAATTAAACTGAGACATCTTGCTAGTGTTAAATTTTGAATGACTTATATAAGGGATAAGATTTTGTATGGATTTATTGATTAATATTAAGGGTTGTGATGAAGGGAGCTCTATAAGAAATAATCAAGTTGATTCTACTTAAGGATGTTGGCTTGAGTTCTTCTAGTTTGACAAGTTGGAATCTAAATTTTTTTTTTAAAAAAAAATTAATTTAAAAATTATCTAAATGATTGTAAGGTAAATCTAAGATTAACTTCAATCGATTCTAGACATGTTGGATTCTTGAAGAGTGATGAAACTTATACAATAATTTCAAACATAGAAAGTAGATCAAGATTTAATATGCTATACCCGAAGGTAGTAAAGATAAAAAAAACTTAAAATTTTGCCCTAAGTTTTATATGAAATTTGAAGGTTGGATCTATTTAACATATAAGAATATTTTTATCTTTGATATAATTATATAATTTGATAAATTAAGATCAGAGTGCGCAGCAAAAGCATGGTGGGTTAAATTGATTAGAAATATTAATTCTTTGATTCTGAAGATATTATAGAATACATTAGTTATAAATAAAGAATGATTTTTAATCTGATCATAGTCGGATAATTTTTTTTAGTAGGTTGCTTCATTGTAGATAATGCCAAGAAATCCTAGATATCTCAAGTTTATTAACAGCTTGATAGTTCTGTTATCAGTTCAAACTTAGAATGTCCTGACATAGATCTCATAATTTTTTAAAATTTAATATTGTTACTCGAACTGATATAGAAGATTGAGATTTTTCTTAAGATGAGAGTCTACATATAAAATTTGTTGGAAGGTCAAGAGAAAAAAAAAATCGATGATTGTGAAGAGCGCCCAATGTTTGACCTTTAATTATTTTTCTATCAAGGGTAGTCTGAGATAATTATGAATTTTGAGTGAAATGTATTAGACAAATAATGGTAGTATATTAATACAAGTTTAAAATATTATAGTTCTTCAAAAAGTTAAGAAATCAATAAGAAGGGATGAGTTTGAGATTTCAAATAATTTTTGTTATAACAAGATCATGAGAAATAAATAATATATATGACATTATCGTAAGCTTGAGAATGACATGAAGAATGTATACTTCGAAATATATTTTAAACAATATAACTTAATTTCGAGGATGAAATTATTTTAAGGAGGGGAGAATGTAATAACCCAGAATTTAAAAAAAAAAATAGAGGAGGAGGAAGACTCCTAACATGAGTCTTCTTCCTCTCCGTTTACGACAAAATCGGACCGGTAGAGTCCGATCAGAGGTAGAAAATCTCCCCTATAAAATCCTCCTTCCCTCCCTTATGTCTCTGCAATTGGTTTTAGAGAGATTTTTAAGAAATTGAGGAATTTTTTCAAGAGGATCCGCGGGTTCTTAGATGAAAAAAAAAAGATTGTCGGAGTTCTTCTCGACTGTCGGAGCTCGAGATAAGCCCCTCCCCTTCTTTCCCTCCCTCTTCCCTTTCTCTCCTGGCCCAAAGCCTCGCCGTCGGCCAACCAACGAGAGGACCTCACGGTCCCCTGTTTTGGCCCAAATGAACCTACGGGAAAAGAAAAGAAGAAGAAAGAAGAAGAAGAAAAGAAAAGAAAAGAAAAGAAAAAGGAAAAAGAAAAAGAAAAGAAAAAGGAAAAAGAAAAAGAAAAGAAAAAAAAAGGGAAAAAGAAAAAGAGAAAAATAAAAATAAAATAAAATAAAATAAAAAGAAAAAGAAGAGAGAAAAATTTTCTCTCTCTCCTCTCTCTACCTTCTCTCTCTAGTTTCTCTCTCTAGATTCTCTCCCTATTTTCTCTCTCTAGATTTTTTTCACTTTTTATGAATTTTGTCTCTCTAGAGTCTTCCTCTCTCTCTGATTGCATCATGGACCCTAGGATATATTTGAATTAAAAATATGATGAATTGAGATTGCTCCGAAATTCGTGCAGTAGATCTGATCCCAGTCCGATTCTATTTGAAATTTGTAACACTTGATTTATGTTGAGGCATCCTGATAGGACCTCTGATGATCTCGATCATGAGTGCCTCATCGAAAGGATACGAAAGTTTCTCTCTCCACTTTCTCTCTCTACTTTCTCTCTCTAGAATTTTCTCTCTCTTCATGGATTTTCTCTCTCTAGAAGTCTTATGGATCAGTGGAGGATCTTGATACATAGACAAGTCCTAATTTTGGTTAATCCTAAGAGAGATCCTCGATCTGTATTATTAGGATCGATTATCGATAATTTTCTCCATATATGATCTTTATATTTGATCAGGGTTACGAAGAGATGATTGTCTGCAAATGATATCGAGTGGAATATTTTGTTAAAGAAATTCATAAATCAAAGAAGAACATTGATTTCTGTGCTTGGATCAGTCACCGGTAAAAGTAAGAATCCCTGTACATGATCACTATTATATATATGCTATTTTACTGTTGATTTTGCATCGTTGGTTTTGTATCGTCGGATTTGAGATCGATGAATTTATTATACCTGAGATACTGTTATTTGATTTTGAGCATGAGTATGTTATGTCAATATATATGTATCAGAGATTGATGGCATGATTATATGGATATGACATATCTGAATTGATCATAATGCAAGATAGAATTGATTTGATGAAATCAACACATAATGATTTAATGAAAAGAAAGAGATATATGGTATGGACTAGTCTTGTCATGTAGAACAGCCCACCAGGAGCTTATGCCTGGGACAGCCCCCACTGGCTTACAGGTGGATCAGCCGGCCAGGAGCTCATGCCTGGGACAGCCCGCCAGGAGCTTATGCCTGGGACAGCCTCTCACGGGCTTTGGTACGTGGGACAGCCGGCCAGGAGCTCATCCTAGGACAGTCTTGAAAGACTTTTTAAATGGATTCGATCCGGATGATGACTGAGGTATAGAATTGGATAGTCCAGAACTAGAAAAAAAAGGTTAAAAATCATGTGATTATGAAAGGGGAAATGAAAGATAAGACATGAAATAATTGTTGAATAAAAGGGGTTTCACCTGTTAACGTATAATGATGCATCTATTTTAACAAGACAGAAAATTTATGAATGTTTGCATTATTCTGGACATTGAACATAAGATTTTATATTTTATTGCTTATCCTTACTTTCAGACTATATTACTATATCAGTGTGATATGGGAATTCTTACTGGGCTGTAAAGCTCACACCCCTTCATCTTTCTTTTTCTTCTCAGAGTTACAGGATGACTTAGATTAGCTATGGCTTGGATTTACGGGTGAGCAGAAGGATAAATAGAGTGTCATAGTATCTGATCAGAGAATTGAAGAAATTTATATTTGTAATTATGAAAGGTTTTATGAATTATATTTGAAATTAATTGTTATGGATGTTAAGATTGTAATATTTATTTTGGCCTTGCATATTCTTTAGGGCTTGCTCTAAGGAGTGTGCGGCCATCACGTATCCGATCCGGGTGTTGGGTTCGGGGCGTGACAAGCACTGCCCAGGTCTTTTCGTCTGAAGCCTCATTCAGTGGGGGCATTTGCACCATGTATGAATTAATTACCTAGGTCATAAACTTGGACAAGCACCTCTGAGGGGGTTGCATCCAAAACCTCCTTCAAATGGAGGATAGGTGCAATGACTGAATTATACCCAGCTTTAATCATAACATTGTCAACAATAGATGCAACCCAATCGGCATAAAAGGATTTGAATTTTCTATTATTGTGTTCTAAGATTTTATGCTCATGCTTAAACTAACATGGTAATGCTTAATTTGAAGTCATGAAATGATCTCTTGTGAGCATTACTAACTAGTTTTTGATTTAAAAATCTGGACGGTTTGATCTCTCTACCTGACTGCCATTTCATTATCCAACATTTATTTCTGTCACATGATTCTTGGCCACTATTTAATTTGTTGTGGACTGTAAAGGAAGAAAATTTTAAGTGGTCCTAGCTACCTCCTTAGAAAAGTTTTCATTAGTTGGTCATAAGATTAGTAACCACTCTGATTTTCTGGTCAAATATGGGTGGCTCACGAGTAGTAGACTTTAATTGTTTTTGGTGGACCAGATCATTTCTATTGATGAATGAACTAATCATAAAATTATTTCTGTTTGCTTTAAATGCTAAGGCTTCATATTCTTCATTTGCCTCTTCTTTTCTTCTCCTTTGACTGTTCAAGGTTGATCATTTCAAAGTAACTTAAGCTTGCATTTTTGCGGCCACATTTCATTGTTCTTAAAGTGTCACGTCTTTGATCCAATATTGTGAGCCAAGAGTCACGGTAATTACCGCATACTCATGAAGAACTTTTTTCAAAAGTATGTAAGGTATCTCCTCATGATTTCATAAAGCAAATTATAGAATACATTCAAATAATAGATTCATATTTCAATAATTGAAATCCAACTTTGGTTTCTCACAAAATCCAACATTATTCAAAAGATCCTATATCAAACTTTACTAAATTTTCAATCTAAAAAAAAAAAAAGAAAAAGACTTCTAATCACTCTTTCGAACATATTCCCATTCTATTTTAATTCTTAAGATCAATAAAAATAATAAAAAATATGAGATAATAAGTTCGACAGTTCAGTAGGCAATGAATACTAAGCTAGATAAATCAAGTAATAATAATATATTAAAAATAAGCATATAGAGCACATTAACTTAAAATCCAATTCAAAGTATGGCACTAGCAAAATAAGATGCATGCTAATGCAATCTTTTCAAATTTATTTTCGTTTATTATTTAATTTCTTTCAAAATATCATATTTACCTTGACAACCATGAACTAAATAAAAATACCACTGCATAATCCCAATGGTAGGATATTAAAGCACCATCACACAAACTTTACTAACAGGATATTAAATTACTTGCATTTAACTGCTCCACTAGTAAGATATTAAATTATCAGTGCATAATTACCTCCACTAATAGGATATTAAAATATCAATGTTTAACCGTCCCACTAGCAAGATATTATAGTACTGGTATTTAACCATCCCACTGGTAAGATATCGAACTATTAGTGTTTTAAATCCCACCGATAGGGTTTGATGCATAGTCAGGCTGCAAGCTCAAACTCCATCTAAAATTAAAACATTTTTTCTTCGGGACATATTTTATATTTCAAATTGAATGATTCATAAAACCATGCAACATTGATTCAATTAGCATAATTTATATCAAATTCAATATATTCGATTATAAATCATTAATTTTAAAAAAAATATATATATTTGATAATGCAAAATATATGCATCAGATTTATAAATCATAAATAGTTCAATACAAAAAATATTTTATAATTTGATAACAAATCTAGAAAAATGAAGCATCACTTACCTCACACATACTCTAATAAATCCAAATAATTTCTAAATTTTTTTTTTCAAAATCTTCAATTCATAGATCTTATTATAGTATTCCACTGTTGTACATCTTCTTGTCAAGACGACTGCATCCTATACAAAATCGAGTATAATAATTAAAAAAGATATGAATAATTAAAAAAATGATTGATGGATAGTCACATCCAACGGTCCGAATTGATCCGATCATCATAACTTTATCCAATCAAGATCAAACTAAGATATTGGTTGCATAACAGAGATAGTGAGTGATCAAATTAGCAGTATCCAATAAGAGTTAAGAATGAAGGGTGGTACGCCATCCGTCGATTAAAAATTAATTCGATTAAATAACTTCATTTAATTAAGATCATTAAAGATGTAAAGATTTGATAGAGATCAATAAAAATTAGATCTTATAATGATTGATGAAAGTTCAGATGGTGCGAAGCTATTCAACCAATAAGGTGATTCAAAGTCTCTTTATTCATCAACTTGAATTTAAAAGAACAGGACTTAGACCATTTACTGAAATTATAAATCAAGTAAAAAGGGAATATCAGAGAGAAGATAAATTAATAAGATGGAATAGGGCTATTCAGGTGACACTGTCCAACATCTCGATTGATTCGATCAAAAAGATTTATTCAAATTTTGATTGAATTAGCATACAGATGGTTCAATAAACATAGATGATCAAATTTAGTAGATCCAATCTTGATCAGAATAGATGTTAGTATGCTGCCTAGTAATCATGGATCAAGATCTTTCACCAAGCTCGATCAAAATCATTAAGAAAGTCTTTTCGAAGATCTAGAACATCTTAAGAGAGAGAAACTATATGAGAGAGAGAATCCATATAGAGAGAATAATTTTAGAGAGAAAAATTGATGAAGAGAGAAAGTTATAGAGAGAGAAATTAGAGAGAGATGATAGAGAGAGGAGATAGGGGAGAGAGAAATTGTCTTTTTTTTTTTTCCTTTTCTTTTCTTTTTCTTTTTCATATTCATCTCCTTCTTCCTTCTCTGGTTCTTAACAGAACAGGGGACTTTTGTCTCTTGTTTTTCAGAACCAGAGGCCCCCTGTAGGCCGTGGTTGGGGATTGGTAGTGGCTGGGGCCACAGCAGCATAGCCGAGCATTCCACAACCAATGGACGATAGCGATGGCATCAGAAAAATCAAAGAAAACCATGGAAAATAAGGGAATAAAAAACTAGAATAGGGCATCATTTTATTGGCCTAAATCCGGTGATAACTAGCTGGAATCCATGGTCTAAAGGAAGAAGAAAAGGGAGAGGAGGATAACCCAAAGGATTTTGGCATCTTACACGACTTTTCGATGATGATTGAGCCCCATTTCCGACGAACATGATAAAGGATTTTCGAAAAGAACTCCAGTGATCTCCTCCATTTGGGATATCGATCTTGGATGGAAAGAAGAGGGGAGTCCTCTTCTCTTCAAATAGGTCGAATGGAAGGAGTTTGACTCCCTTCCGACGATGATTTCGACTTTGATCGGGAGTCCATCGGAGAAAGAAGACGCTCTGATGGGAGTCCAACTCTTCTGAGCACATGCATAGCACATGTTGACCCTCTTTTTCTTTCGATGCTTTAAAAATTTTACATGATCCTTTTTGGGCTTTTTCTTTTTGTAGCTGGACCAGGCTCAGTTGTTTGGGCCTTGTAAGTTCTACACTACTTCAAATGTGTCAAGGTGGACAACAATCCAACCTACTAATTGATATCAGCTTTTTCTACATGAACATAATGAAAGCAATGTGTGAATTTTTAGAAAACAATAAATTTACCTAAGGACTTTTATCTAAAATGCACATCTTCCCCGATGGAATATCATATTTATGGTTGATTGTATGGTAGCAATTATCCATTTATTAAAAGCAAATGTATTAGAATTAGAGCATGTCGACAGTTAAGTATAGTCTAATAGATAAGTAGTGCTAGTGTTTAGAGAACTTATGAAGTTGTTGCCTCCAAAATCGGTCTGACTAGGTGATCAAGCTAGTTGGTGTGTTGAAGGGTTTGATAAGACGATGCAGCAATCTTGGCGTTGTGACGAAGTTCTGGCCATTGTCATCCATCTTTCAAGACGAACGAAGATCTAAGATGAAACTCTCATTCCTAAACTTTCTATGCTCTCGGTACTACTTACATTAAACCTCTCCAATTTCTTTAAGAATTACTCGACTAAGACATCAAAAGGCCTCCTGTCGGACACTCTCTGGCGAGCAAGTTTTCCTATATGTGGTGTTTTAAGGCCAACCATAGTATTGGAACAAAGATTCATACACTATTATCCATCTTTCAAAGCACATCAAGATCTCCAGCTAGCTATCTCGATCCTGCACCATCTTGTTAAGTCCTCCTACACCCCAACTAGCTAGACGGCCTAGTCTTAATCGATTTTCGGTAATAACGAGAGTAAAGAATGTTGAAGTTAAAAAATTATTTCTTTCTACAGCATACTTAACAAGCATAACAAGTTTCACAATAAAATATGAGAAAGTAATTGAAAATTTTTAAAAATAGACAAGAAAAATAAAAAGAATGAAAAATTATTAAAAATTCAAAGAAAAGATTCTTTTTGCTGGATCTTCTACCTCACAATTAGCATTTTATTAAATTTTACTAAAAGGGCTTCTGTCTTGCACCAAAATCTCCATCAATAGTTGATTTAAGTCACCTCGCTTCTCACAGCCTCCTTTTCTCGAAAATCATAGCCTTTCACCGCAAGTTCTTTGCTGAATCATGTCTTAAAACTATAGTAATGAGAAACATCTCAATTTTATCAAACTCAAAAAATATAAAAAGGAGGAAAATACATAGATATTTAGGTGTCGGATCCTCGAACATTGACGACCCATTTTCTAGTGCAATAAAACTCAATTAAAATGAAAAATTAAAATAAAAAGAAAAAATTCAAAGCTTAATGGAACGTTTAATTTGCTTGCCAACCATTTTAAAAAGCAGAAATTTAAAAATAAACAAAAACATATTGCAAATTCATGTTTGAGTTGGAATAGTCTAAAATGAGCTAATCAGACAATTAGCAACTTCTAATGAAAGAGCTCTTCACAAATTTGGCCACATAATATCCCTCGTCCAAATTTCAATTTGTTCGACTTATAGATGCATATATTGGAAAGCTAACACGATGTAGGATGTTATGAAGGTAGTCTAATCTGCAATAGTTTGAGCGATGGCTCTAGGAAAGCAATCTTTCAGACTAACGTATAGGAAGTTGGTTTTAAGAAAAAGATATATATGGTATACCACATTCTTCTAGACAAGGACTATTGAACTTGAGAAACATCTTTTGAGTTAAGGATTTCACATGTGAACCTCCTAATTTGGAATTAAACAAGTTGGACAATCTAGACTTAGCTTTAGATCTTCATCTGAAATATGTCACCACCTTTTTTTTTTTGGAAGTTAAGACCCTAGTCTTTGCACCAGCTTCATCTCTAGCATGTGGAGGATATCTTGCCAAACTAAAGAAATACAATTCGGTTTAGGCTCACCCAAACCTTAACCATCTAATATTCTAACCTGTAATTTGACTAAGGTTGGGCTGATATATATACACCTTGGGTTGGCTTTGGTTGAAACATGCCAACCTCATTACAAGTTGGAGATTTAGAGCACGGAGAAACTAACCAAATCTAAATCCAACTCAAATTTCTATCACAGGCTATCTAACTGAAGCTTAACCATGTTCCTTGCATGGCCGTCGACCTAATTAGACCCAAACTAAGTACAATTTTCTAAATTTAAAGCACCAACCAAACCTACATAAGTAGAATGTTTGAGTCAACCTGACTCGACCCAACCTAACTCAAATTGTGATTTTTACTGAAAGCTTCAGGCTTGAGACTTGTTTCAAGTTTAGCTTGCTAGGTAACAAACCCAAACTAAGCATAATTTTCTAAATTTAAAGCACCAACAAAACTGACATTAGAATGTCTTGAGTCAAGCTGACTTAACCGAACTAACTCAAATTATTATTATTTTTTGGCTGAGAGCTTCAAAGTTGAGACTTGTTCAAGTTTAGACTTCTAGGTACTGAAGAGTTGGGTTGTGCATTTTATTAAATGGATAGTTATAGGGAGCCCTTAACTCCAGCTAGCCTAAGTCATTTTAGCATGTGTAATTCAGGGTCAAGTAGTATGGATGGCTGTGACTCTCTCTCTCTCTCTCTCTCATATCTGTACCATATCAAAAAATAACAGTTCTAAATTTAAAGAATATTCCATTCTAAAACTTTTGAAGATCAAAAAACACCCTTTCACTTTTCATAGAATACATAATTAATTTCTATTTAAATAATCTCAAATATTTAAAAAAAAACTATTATCCTAGCTTTGAAAAAGAAAAAAGAAAAAGAATGGATTCTGATGCCTAATTTTAGGGAGCTAGTGAGCTTTTGATGCCCACTTCCTATTTGATCCAAACCTGGATTAATTGATTCTAGTTCCTTTTCTAATACTGAGAATAAAGAAAAAAGATATGAGAGACATCCTACTATTCTTTTTACAAATCATATTAGTAAGTTTTATTTTTGCCTTTTTTTTGAACATGCGTTACCCATGTTCCATCGCTAGTTATTCATGGAATAATTTCACAAGTACACTCTTAATTTTAGTTTGTGCACTTGCTTTATTTTAAAGATAGTATGTTCTTAAGGCAAAGATCTCTAGTCCAATAGATAACTAAAGCCTTTTGAGCGTCATTCCATTGATGTCTCCACATTTCTCCAACTCTGATATGGAGAGAAGGAAAAAAAAAAAAAAACTCATGATGCATTTAACACATAATCTAAAAATTAAGAACTCTAGCTACCTACATCTGAATACCCTGACATCACCTATCCTCCTCTATCTTGATTTTAGATAGAATATCAATTGGTGATAATTGTTTTTAATAATATTTGCATATTAATTTTTTCAGAGTAAAATTTGTTGATCGTGTTCTCAGCATACATGTATAAATACTAGTGTGGATCCCGCACTATGCAACACGGTTGTATAAAGTATGAAGAAAATAACATAAATATTATGAAATTTATTTTGCCAAGCAAAGAACATATAGTATATGATTTTGACCAAGCAATTTACATAAGTATTAATTCTTCGTGAGTTATGCAGAAGAGATGGAGAGGGCAGTGAGAAGTCTAAGAAGAGAGAAAAGTAGTGGAGTCAAGAAAAGTTGGGGGTCCTCAAGTCAATTGATCCATCAAGTGCATTGCATGGGTCCCACTTCTATTTTACGACCATCTCCTCTATTTCAAAAAAAGAACTTTGGAACTCATTCCACAGCCAAACCTAATTAATCTTATAGAGTATGAATATCATGAAAATTTATCTTTTTCAAGAGCCTTATACTCAGCACAATCTATCGGGCTAAGCTCCACATAAAGAAATAAAGGCACGGAGTACTAGATGCTATTTTTTATATGATCGCATGATAGTTTAAAAAAAAGATCACATAAGTTATCAAAAAAAATGACCATATAATTTTTTAAAAAATTCATTTGGAAACCAAAAAAAAAATATAAGTGCGAGAACAGCGCACTAAAATAGAAATGACAGAAAAAATCATTAAATATTCTCGTCTATTTTATTCTCTATTAAATTCGATGGCATCATCATTCAAGCACAATCTATTATACTTCTCTCACCCCCACTACTCTCTCTTAGTCTTGCTCCCTCATATACTTCACCGTATGCAGTGATGGACTTAGGAGGGAGTATGAAAAAATTATGTAGCAGAGAGAAAGAGGGAGAATAAAGAATAGGTAAATAAGGACTTAAATTTTAAAATTCACTTTCTTATATGACAAAAAAGAGATTAGAAGAGATATTTATAGGACTTTATGGAACCTTCTATACATTAGATATTTTAAAATTATATGACAAATATCTTTGACTTTTCTAGAGTCTTTTAGAGAAATCCTTCTATCATATTTGTAGGGCTTTCTGGAGAAATGCTCCTACTATATTTGTAGGATCTTCTAGAGAAATCTTTCTACTACATTTATAAAGCCTTTTAGAGAAATTCTTCTACTATATTTGTAAAGTCTTCTAGAGAAATCAAATTTATCTATAGCATTGCTCTCCTCCCCTTAAACTTGATTTGGAGGAACAACTCCAACCTTGTCCCTCAGCTCGTAGAAGATCTCCTTCTTTAAAGCTTTTGTAAAGATGTCTACTATTTGATCTTTGATCTTTATAATGTATATAAGTTGAACAATACGTTCTTTTACATATTTCTGAATGAAGTAAAATCTTGTGTCAATGTGCTTACTTCGATCATAGTACACTAGATTCTCTGCTAGTTCAATTGCCGACTTGTTATCTATATAAATCTTAGTTGCTCCATCTTATGATACTTTGAGCTCTTTGAGAAGTTTTGTAGCCTAATAGCATGACATACATAAGAAGTTGTAGCGACATATTTAGTTTCACATATTGAAAGGGCCGCAATTGTTTACTTCTTTAATGACCATGTAAAAATCTTGCCATCAAAGTAGAAGACAAATCCAGATGTGCTTTTCTAATCATCTTGATCTCTAGCCTAATCACTGTCACTATATTCATCAAGCTCCAAATTGTTAGAAGATGAACAAAATAAGCCATAATTTTGTGTACCTTTAATATAGTGAAGAATATATTTTATAGCCTTCAGATGAGATATTTGTGGAATCTCCATGTAACGGCTAACTATACCAACTCCATAAAAAATATTCGAATGAGTGCAAGTAAGGTAGCGAAGATTTTCAACTAAACTCTTGTAATATGTTGAATTGACATAATTTTCTTTTCCTTGCTTCTTTAACTTGGTCCACAATCAATAGGAGTATCTATCGAGTGATACTCTTCTATACCAAATTTCTTAAGAATTTTTTTTGTATAACTTTGTTGAGAAATAAATATGTCATGCTCCATTTGATCCACTTCAATACTCAAAAAGTATGCCATAAGCCCAGTATCAGTCATCTCAAATTCCTTAATCATAGATCTCTTGAAATCTTTGATCATAGAAAAATTATTGCTTGTAAAGATTAGATCATCAACATAAAGACAAACAAATAGCACATCTTCTTTCTTATTAATCTTAGAATAGAGTGCATATTCATATGGGCATTTTATGAAGCCATTTTGAATGAAATATTTATCTATTCTATCATTCTAAGTTCTTGGAGCTTGCTTTAGCCCATAAAGAGCCCTTTTTAATTTAAAAACTTTATCTTCATAGTTTTTCTTTATCAAGCCTAAAGGTTATTCTATATAAACTTCTTTATTAAGATAGCTATTAACAAAAGCAAATTTAACATCCATTTAAAAAATTTTTCATTTTATTTGAACTACAAGAGAGATTTACAGTTGTATATCTCAAGTCATGCAACTGGAGCAAAGACTTCTTCATAATCAATTCCCTATTGTTGCTTATATCTTTTTGCCATAAGCCTTGCATTGTGCTTCTTAATTTCTCCTTTTGTATTTCTCTTAGTCTTGTATATCCATTTGACTCCAATTGCTTGATGGCCCTTTGGAAGAATAGTTAGCTCCCAAGTATCATTTTTTTTAATAGCTTGGATCTCCTCATTCATGTCTTGGATCCATTTTTTGTCTTGACATGCATCTTCATAAGTAATGAGATCATAACCTGCAAAAAGACAAAACATAGTAAGATTGTCCTCATGAAGATCATCTAGTATTCTTCGAGTGACATCATAAAGTTCTTAGATGCTTCTAGTCTTAGAGGGCCTTCCTCCACTTGAATCACATGATGTGAATGAGCCACTTGATGCGCACCTAGCCTCCCTTTATGCTTCATGATCTTGGACCTTCTCCTCTTCCATACACTCATCAAGTGCATATTGTCTTGTTTTTTTAACTTCACCATACTTTCAATTCTAAATAGTTTCTTCATTAAACTCTAAATTTCTTGTGAATCTTACTTTTCAGATGAGAAGATTAGTTTGCAGCCATTTAGATTTTCTTCATAGCCAACAAGAATACACTTTTCATTTTTATCTTCTAATTTTGTTCTTCTTTCTTTGCGCACTTTATAATAAGTGCAAGTCCCAAATATTCTCAAGTGATTAACTTGGCTTGCATAAAGTCCAAGCTTCTTTAGGTGTCATATGGTAAAGTCTTTTTGTAAGAAATCTGTTTAGCAAGTAAACAACACAAGAAACTACTTCAACCCAAAGTTCTTTTAATATTAGTTTTTTTCTTAATATGCATCTAACTATGTTAAGATTTTTTGTATTTTTTCTTTCAGAAACTCCATGTTGTTTCAGTGAATATGGCAAAGTCAGTTAGTGAACAATTCTATTTTCTCTATAGAAACTTTCAAAATCATGTGAAGTATATTCTCCTCCTCTATCTGATCTTAGGGCCTTTATCTTATGACAACTTTGATTTTTTACCATACTTTTAAAAATTTTAAATTTGTTAAGGATCTCTTTCTTTTCCCTAAGAAGATACACCTATGCCTTTTCAGAAAAATCATCAGTAAAGATAAGAAAATATATGTTCCTACTAAGTAATGATGGCATAATTGGTTCATAGATATTGGTATGCACCAACTGCAGTCTTTGTGTAGCCCTTTTTTATGTCCTTCCTCTAAAGCCTTTCCTTTGTTGCTTGCCAAAGATACATCTTTCACATCTTTTCTTGCTAGATCCATGGAAGGTAATCCTGTCACCATTTCTTTTTGAGACAAAATTTTTAATCCATCATAATTTAAGTATTCAAATCTAAGATGCTATAATTCTCCATCATTTTTTATTATTATTTTAACACATCTTGTTTGATCAATATGTAAACTTAATGAAAACATTTGATTTTTAGTCATAGCAACATGGGTGATTAATTTTCTATTTTTATCATAGATTGATTGTCCAAATTCCTTCATATGTATATCATAGTCCTTTTCAAGTAATTGACCCAAACTTAGAATATTGTTCTTCATATCTGGAACATAATAGACATCAAAAATATATTGATGCTCTTCATTCTTGAGTTTGATAAGTGTTTTACCTTTGCCTTTTACCAATCTTTTTGATAGATCTCCAAATATAATAGTATCTTGGCATCTTTCATCAAGCTCCACAAACAAGCCTTTATCTTCATATATATAATTGCTTGCTCCTATATCAAGGTACCAAGTGCTTCTTTGATTTGCCCCAGCTTCATTATAGTCCAAGAGTAGAGTAGCTTCTTCTTTTTCACTTTTTTTTTCAATAAAATTTACTTTTTCACCATTATAGTTAGTGTCTTTATACCAATAATTGGAGCTATAATGTCCAAATTTCTTACAAATATGGCATTGGGTATTGGATTTGCCATATCTTGATTGATTATATGGTCTTGAGAAATTTTCTCTTCCTCAATTTTTTTGATGTGGGGTTCTTCCTTCTCTTTCACCTCTTCGAATTCTTCCTTGTGCTTCATAATGTCTTCCATCTCTTCATCTTTACCCATATCTTCATGCTCAGTAGCTTCTTTGTCCTTTTGGTTCTCCCTTTGTAGTATAAGTTTTGTTTGGAGAGCTTGTTCTATTGGCATCTCTTATTTTCTTTTGATAAGATTTTATTTATGGACTTGTAGAGAGCCCATAAGTTGTAAATTCTACCATCATCTCCTTCAAATCTTTGGATTCTTCAGTTGCTGCAGCAATATAATCAAACTTTGGATTTAAAGATCGCAATATCTTTTTCATCACTCTAACATCAGTTAATACTTTACCATTTCTTCTAAGTTGATTAACAAAAATCATAATTCTCGAAAAATAGTCACAAATAGATTCTCCTTGTTTCATTTTCAAATAATCAAACTCGGATCTTAAAGATTGAAGGCGAATTTTTTTTACCTTTTTGGCTCTTTTATTTGTCCTTTGTAGAATCTCCCATGCCTCTTTAGATGTCTTTGCATCAGCTATGATTTCAAATATAGCCTCATCGACATCTTGATAGATAGTAAAGAGAGCTTTTTTTGTCTTTTCTCCTTGACTCCTTTAGTTGCTTTCTTCTGGCATCACTCATGCTTGCCTCTTCTTCTTGAGAATCTGGATCCGTGTAGCCTTCCTCAACAAGCTCCCATATATCAAGAGAGCCTAAGAGTGCTCTCATTTATATACACCAATTACCATAGTTGTCTTTGGTTAGTCTAAGAATTTAGGATTGGATGAGGTTAGTGGAGGCCATGGGGTGAAAGTGGAGGAGTTCTAATTTGGGATGGAAAAATTGGGCTCTGATACTACTTTAATGGACTTGGGAGAGAGTACGAGGAAGTTCTATAATACAGAGAAAGAGGAAGAATAGAGGACAAGTAAATTAGGATTTGAATTTTAAAACTTCATTTTCTTATATGAAAAAAAGGGGTTACAAGGATTATTTATAAGATTTTATGGAACCTTCTACACACTAGATATTTTAAAGTTATATAATAAATATCTTTGACTTTTGTAGAGTCTTCTAGAGAAATCCTCCTACTATATAGAGAAATCCTCCTACTATATTTGTAGAGATCTTCTAGAGTCTTCTATTTCTCTGGGCAATCTCCACACCTTGATGGCATGTGATGGAGTGATTTTTTTTTAGTAAAAATGATGAGGATGGGATATGATAGGTGGAGTGATTTCTTTTTTTTGGTTTGACAAAGGAAATTCAGATGGGATTTTTTTTTTCGCCTAAGCACTGCCCCAATGAAGGGGAGCTCAAAGCTGTTAAAGTAGTGACATGTGTCATGAAAGGAGAACTCTAAACTCCCCTTTCATATATAGAAAGATTTGTACCTTAAAAATCTATGTGATCAATATAAGAGATACCAATAAGATATTTATGATCAATAAGCATACATGTATACTAGAATGTTAGACTTTTGAATGCAAGGAAGAGGGCACTAGTGAATTAGAACAAACATTCTGTTGGTGAGCTCTTTATGAAAATTCAACAACTAGAAGTTGATATTGTTAAGCTTCAAGTGTCACAACCCAAAACTAACACTCAAGTCAAATACCAATACGGCCGCACACTCCTTAAGGTAAGGTCATAGAGAATAATGCAAGATCTGAAAATTCATTACAATCTCAATATCTATGAATAATATTGCTCTCAATTTATAATAAATAATGAAACTTATATAATTATAAATTCAGTCATCTGATTAGTATCAATGATGCTCTATCTATTCAAATCTTTTCATCCATAATTCCAACTAGAGCCAAGTATAAGCATCCTGTAATTCTGAAAATGAAAAGAGAAGCAGTGTGAGGTTTATAGCCTAGTAAACATTTACACATATCCACACTAATATAATAATATAATTTAAAAATAGGCAATATTGGAGTGAAAATATAAAGCATGAAATCTTACAATAAATATCCAGAATAGCTCAAATATTTGCATAAACTTATATCAAATATCTATCTTATCAAAAGAGATATGTCACAGCATGCCAACCAGTGAAACCTTTTATTCAGCATTGATTTCATGTATCTTGTTATCTGTTTCTTTTATAGCAATTCTAGATTTCATAATATTTAACTTTTTGACTTTGGATTAATCAAGATTGGATGCCAATTCATGACTAATAAATAAAATTTTTATGTATAAGTTTATAGAGGCTATCCTATGCATATGCCTGTAGAAGCTATCTTATGCATAAGCTTGTGGAGGTTGTCCTAGGTATGAGCTTGTGGAGGCTATCCAATGCATAAGCTCATGAAAGTTTTCCACACATAAGCTCGTAGAGGTTATCCTATAACAAGATTAGTCTAGATCATTTCCTATCTATCTGATTGTTACATATTGATTTCCTCAAATCAATTCTAATTTAATAGTATATGTTCAATATAAGCATACCATGTAACCACATCATCAATGAATGATACACACATATATTTAAGATAATGTCCTCATGCATGCTGAAAAATGATATAAGAGTGATATCATCTTATGCAAAGCTAAATCCATTGATACAAACATCACGGTATAAATTCAATGATGCAAATCCATAAATAAATATATATTTATACTGCGACCAAGTATGAAGATTCTTACCTCTATTGACGATAAAATTGATCATAATGTTTCCTAGTCCACATAGCATGTCCAATCAATTAAGACAAATCCAACTCATCCTCTACCAAACACTAGCATAAAAAATAAATAAATTATTGCTAGTTTCTTAATGTTGGAGCTTTAATATCTGAATTATTCTTAAATTCCAAATTTTTCGATGCTCTCTAATACATGTGTCATGCATCGAATCTAGCACCCAGATCAGATATGTGATGACCATACACTCCTTAGGACAATATCTTAAAGAATATATAAGATCTTAAAAATTCATTACAATCTAGATATCCATAAATAATAATGGTCTAATTTTATAATAATTAGTAAAATTTACATGATTATAAATTTAATTTCTTCAATCATCCGATCAAGTATCAATGATACTCTATCTATTTATCTATTCATCTGCGAACCAAACCATAGCCAATCATGAGCATCCTGCAACTCTGAGAAAAAAAGATAAATAAATGGAGGTGAGTTTTATAGCCCAGTAAGAATCTTCGCACATTACACTAATATAATAGTATAAATTAAAAGTAATAATAAATATAAAATATGATATCTTATATTAAATATCTAGAATAACTCAAATATTCATATAAATATATATCAAATATTTGTCTTGTTAAAAGAGATGTGCCATCACATGTCAATAAGTAAAATCTTTTGATTCAGTATTAGTTTTATGTCTTGTCATTTGTTTCTCTTATCATAATTTTAATTTTCTTAATCTTCTTCTTTTCGGCTTTGGACTAATTAAGATTATACCTCAATCATTGTCTGATCAAATCCTACGTATAAGTCTGTGGAGGCTGTCCCAAGCATACGTTCCTAATGGATAGTTCTAGGCATAAGCTCCTGATGAGCTATTCTGGGCATAAGCTCTTAGAGGTTGTTTCAGGCATAAACTTTTAGCAGGCTGTCTCAAACATAAATTTCTAGAGGCTGTCCCAAGTATAGCTCCTAGAGATTGTCCTAGGCATAAGCTCCTAACGAACTGTCTCAGGCATAAGCCCCTGATGGGCCATTCTAGGCATAAGCTCCTAGGGGCTATCCTAGATATAAGCTCCTGGGGGACTATCGTAAGTATAAGCTCCTAGCTGACTATCCACATGATGAAGCTAGTCCAGACCATCTTTTTCCATCCATTTATTTCATATTGATTTCATTAAATCAATTTATCATCTTACAGCCTGATCAAGATAAGTATATCATACCCATATAATCGTATCATCAATTATTGATACACATATATAGTCAATATACAATATACTCATGCTAAAAAATCATACAAAAAATAATAATATTTTAAATATAATAAATCCATCAACATGAATCCAACGATGTAAGACCAACGATACAAATCTAATGATAAAAATAGTATATATAATGATGATTATGTATAAGGATTCTTACATTTTACTAGTGATTGATTCAAATATAATAATTGATAAACTTCTCGATCTTCAAATTTGAAAATAAGATATTCTGCTCCACATCTTGTGTAAATAGTTGCACCTCTACATAATTAGAGTTAAATATAAAAATTATAAATGATTAAGGATGGTAGAAAACTATGGTAAATGATCCTAATATCATAAATCTAGGATTCCTCCTAGAGTCAATCAAAATCTAGATTTGTTTAAGTACCCGAACCCTCCACTGGTCCATAAAACTTTTAGAGAGAGAAAATTTATAAACAAAAAAAAATTTAGAGAGAGAAAGTTGAAAGAGAAACTTATAGAGCAAGAAAGTAAAGAGAGAAGGTAGAGAGAGGAGAGAAGGAAGAGGGAGAAAACTTTTTCTTTTTTCTTTCTTTTCTTCTCTTTTCTTTTATCTTCTTTTCTTTTCTTTTCTTTTTCTGGTTTTCTTCTTTTTTTTTCTTCGTTGGAACAGGGAAAGGGGAAACTTCGAGGCCAGCCACCTCTCTAGCAGCGGCCCCCGATGAGCGATGGCCTCTGACAGTGGAGAAGCCCTGATGGCCTTGGACCCTCGACGACCAAGGCTATCTAACAATGGCAGCCAGTTCGATGTAAGGGAAATGAAAAGAAAAATAGGAGAAAGCAAGTAAGCCATGATATCTCTCTATAGCATACCTCGACAGCAATGGCGCACCCATGGCACCGATGGCGGTGGTTCTAGCCCACAATAATCTGGGCACGGCCATGTTTGGTGACGACGGCCTACTAGATGGAAGGAAAAGAAAAACAAAAAGAAAGAAAACAAGGCAAGCTCTGTCCACCAAAAGTCTGGTGAACCATCGATCAATGCTAGGTGATAAAAAAACCTAGGGACCCAGAAAAGGAATAGAGACCTCAGAGATCCTTACCTCATCGTCGGTGAGAAATCAATGGTGGTTTGTCAAAGAACGGTCGATGAAAATTAGAAAAAATTTTATGAATTTTGTCGATCTTTGATCAGGGATTGGGAGTGATCTACCTAAGAGGAAGAGGGTATTCCTTTTATAGATTGAATCTAGGGATTTTTCTTATTTAATTTGATGGCTTAATCATGATTTTTGATGAATTCGAGAGCGAAGAAGACTCCCATCGGAGTCCTCTTCCTCCCCTCTCACATATTCACTTCTCTCTTTTCTTCTTCACTTTCTTGCCCCTGCTTTGAGATCTGTGCGGAAAAAAAATTTGGGTCTTTATAACATGAGTAATTAATTAGTACAGATTTAAGAATTTACCTCAATTTAGGGATCAGAATGTAAATCTCCTTAACATCTTCTCATTTAGCTGATTGCATCTATACATAATTGAAATTGATAATTAGGAGAATCATAAAGTGATCGTAATCATGGTGGAAAATCATGAGAGAAGAAAGACACAAATATCCCAATGACAATACCTAATAGCCCGAGTGGATCAAATCTAAGTGACTTGACCAGTAGATCATAAAAGAGGAATCTAACAAGTTCAAATATGATATGATAAGCACTATCAATGATTGGTATTCTACAAAAGTCAAGATGGTGAGATCCAAACAGCAAGTAATTATAGCGATGTCAATCTAAGACCTTCTATTAGGGTCTACTTACAATTCATATAAAGTAAGAGTCTTGGCCCTCCACTAGGTCCAATAAATCATGTAGAGAGAGCATAGAGAGAGATAGAGAGAGAAAAAAGAACAAAAAAAGAGAGGAGAGAGAAAGGAAGAGAGAGATCAAATAGAGAGGAGACCATAAAGTCTCTCCCCCTCTCTCTCTCTCTAAATAAAGGAAGGGCATGGAAGACTTAGTCCAACAGTGGCAGAAGCTTAAGCCAACACTTGGCCATGCATCACCAACAAAAGAAGGAAAGAAACAAAAGGCCATTGCTCTTTAGATATGACAATTGTGAAGTAAAGAAGAATGCAAAGAAGGAAAATAGAGCATGAAGGAAATGGCTTTGATTGCTGATTGGCTCGCTCGTCGGTGATGAGACTCCATCATGCGGGTCTAGGAGAGCATCAAGAAAATTTGATTGGAGGTCCAGCTGATCATCTAAAAAAATATGAAGAAGAGGGGTGGATCTCAAAATACGAGTTTCATGTACCATTTAAAATCTGGAAACCTCTCGATGAGCTCCCGGCTAATAACGACAGCACATGGTAGAGATAAGAAGAGGAAAAGGGCACCGATAAGCTAAGAGGCAGCAATGCATCAGCTCTAGTAATGACAACTATGGGAGGGCCCCTTTTTTTTCTGACGATGGCAACCTCTAACATCTCAAATGGGGCTTCGGACTTTATAGATTATAGAGGCTAGGGTTTTCTAGCCTCCGATGAAGTTGAGAAGGAGCTAGAGAGTCAGAATCCTTCTCCGACTCAAACAAGGGAAGGGAAGGTCTTTCCTTCCTTTCTATTGTATGCTGGGCCTGTTTCTGTAATGGATTGGGCCACGTAGGCCGGGTATCACATCAAAAAGAGGATATCCGAATGGATGGTCTATTGTCAATACGCTATGGCATGTTTCTAAAGAAACTCTTGGAACATAGTAAAATTCTTCAACAGTTGGATATTTTCTAGAGGCAGAAATCCAAAATACAGTGGTTAAAAGATGGTGATCTCAACATGAAGTTCTTTCATTGATCAACAATTTTAAGAAGGTGACATAACCAGATCAATTATTTAATTAATCAGGATAATGACTTACATACTTCTGATGATGATATTAGGGATGCTTTTTAGGATTATTTCTATCATAAAGGGAATGAAAACTCTTGCCTATTTCAGGGTCAGTTTTACCTTCAGTATCCTATTACCAGTCTTCTACTGATAAGAATGTGCTGTCACCTTGGTCATAGGATGAGAAATTGAAGGTGTTGTATTTAGTCTAGTTACTGATAAATCACCAGGACCCCATGGTTTTATAGCTTCTTTTTCCAAAGCCTGTTATGGAATTATTAAGGAGGTTGTCATTGCTGTTGTATGGTAAGTTCTAGCTACATGCTTCATGCCAGATAAGTGGAAGCAAAATGCCCAAGAGCTAAAAGAATTTCGTCCTATAAGTCTATCCAATTCGATCTATAAAGTTGTTGCAAAACTATTGCTCAAATGAATGAAGAATGTCGGGCTGTTATTTGTTTCGGAAGAACAAGGAGCTTTTGTGCAAGAAAAGTAGATCATTAAATATATTTTGACAGCTCAAGAAGTTTACATTCCCTTTGGATTGCCTCTTCTAGAAATTCTCTAATGTTTATAAAGGTTGATATGGAGAGAGCTTATGACCAGGAAAATTAGATGGGATTATCTTCTTGATGTATTGAAGCATCTGGGTTTTCATTCTCATCTTATCAGTTGGATCACAGTTTGTGTGCAACAAGCAAGTTTTTCAAACCTTGTTAATGGAGCCGCTGCTTCTTTGTTGGTCTCTTCATTGGGTTTGAGACAAGGCTGCCCATTATCACCTTTCTTATTTGTGCTTTGTTCAGAATTGCTTCCTTCTTTGCTTAAGATTGCTGTAAACAGGGGAGAATTACATCCGTATCAGTTGCCAGCTTCAATGCCATCAATCTCACATCTAATATTCATAGATGATCGCCTCTTCACTCTAAAAGCTACAACAAACAATGCAAATGTGCTGAGAAGAATCATGATCACCTATAATGAACAATTGAGGCAGCATGTTAATATGGTGAAGTCTCATGTTTTGTTTAGTCCAGAGCTGAAGGTTGCAACGCAACAAAATAATTATTCAGGTGTTCCAATATCTGGCAAGCATTCGAGAGTAGATGAATTTAACTCATTGCTGGACAAGACTATCAGCAAATTACAGGTTGGAAATGGAAATGTCTAGCTCAGGCCGGTAGATTGACTTTTGCTTCGGTCAGTGCTTTCCTCTATGCCCCTATATATGGAGGTATTTGATGATCCAATTGGGATTACCGTGATAATCTAAGATCACTGGTGATCTAAAGTCTGGGATGATCTAATCCCTATTGATTTAAGATCACGATGTTTGATTGGCCATAGTGCAGTGATTAAAGATTTTCGGACATATACAAATAATTTATTTGGTATACTATGGGAATCCAAGATTATCGACCATATAATATCAGAAATACTCCTGACATATGGAAAGAAAAAAATGACAGAGTAGAGACAGAAAAGGAGAAAAATCTCATATTATCTAGTTGAGAAAACGAAATCACCCCTTCAAGTCACCCTCTTAACAAAGCTTTGGGAGTTGGGATTAAGAATTGGAGTAGAGAAAATTTTAAAAAAAATATCTAATAGATTTTTCATCTTTCTAATCACCACGGCGAGAAAAGAAAGGATTTTTTTTTCTTCTATGGAGATGACGTCCCAACTATCCACCCGACCATGCAAAAAAATATAAATTTGTTCTTTCAGAAAGTCTCTTGACTACAAGGGTATTTTGGTTAACGTATTTTAATATAAGATCACCATGATAGTGATGTTGGATACCTATCTGTAAGAATGGATTTTCTATCATCGTATTGGACAGTGATTTAAGAAGTAGAGATGATTTGAAATCACTGTCACGTAGGATTATCATGATGCAATCAAATATAGTGATCTCATCATCTCCATCTACATCACCCTTAATCTTTGGTGGATCATCGCATGCCAAATATCCCCCTATATTTGGTAACAAATTGTTGTCCCTGGTACTCTTGTCGATAGAATTCAAGAGGCATTTCAAAGCCTTTTTCTGGGGTCTACATTGTTGGTGGGAGAGGATCTCATCTCATCTTCTTGGGAAAATATATGCAAACTGAAGAACCATGGTGGGCTGGGTATTCAAGACATAAGACAAAGGAATACTGCGCTTATGGCTTGCCTTGCAGCTGAGATAATTCTTCATCCCACCTCTTTGTGGTCTCGTTTAGTAGCAGCCAAGTATAACCTTAATGGATGGCATGATTACACTTGAGGTGTAAAATATTCAGCTATATAGAAAGAAGTATGTAAAGCATCATGGGTTATTCATGATGGCTTCTCTTGGCGAATTGGTTCACGTCAGCAAATCAGTATTGTTACGGTCATGGGTCAAGGGGTTGAATGGTTTAGATGGTTGGCTTATGCCTCCGCCTCCGCATACATGAGGTATTGTCCGCTTTGACTCATGACCATCTTTAGGCTTTAGTGGATCTTGATCATTTAGAGCCTCACGGTTTTGTCTTTTAAAATGCGTCTCACATTACCACAACACAGCCTCCCAGTCAAGAGGGAGTATATGTGGATAGGAGGCAATTCTCACAGACGACACCTATGTTACGGTCATGGATCAAGAGATTGAATGGCTTAGATGGTTGGCTTATGCCTCCGCATATGTGAGGTATTGTCCGCTTTGACTCATGACCATCTTTAGGCTTCAGTGAGCCTTGATCATTTAGAGCCTCACGGTTTTGTCTTTTAAATGCGTCTTACATTACCACAATACAGCCTCCTAGTCAAGAGGGAGTATGTGTGGATAGGAGGCAATTCCCACAGACGGCGTCAATGTTTCGGTCATAGGTCAAGAGGTTGAATGGTTCAGATGGTTGGCTTATACCTTTGCCTCCACATACGTGAGGTATTGGAAATGGAAATCTCTAGCTCAGGCCGGTAGATTGACTTTTGCTTCGGTCAGTGCTTTCCTCTATGCCCCTATATATGGGGGTGTTTGATGATCCAATTGGGATTACCATGGTAATCTAAGATCACTGGTGATCTAAATTCTGGGATGATCTGATCCCTAGTGATTTAAGATCACGATGTTTGGTTGGCCATAGTGCAGTGATTAAAGATCTCCGGACATATACAAGTAATTTATTTGGTATACTATGGAAATCCAAGATTATCGACCATATAATATCAGAAATATCCCTGACATATGGAAAGAAAAAAATGACAGAGTAGAGACAGAAAAGGAGAAAAATCTCAGATTATTGAGTTGAGAAAACGAAATCACCGCTTCAAGTCACCATCTTAACAAAGCTTTGGGAGTTGGAATTAAGAATTGGGGTAGAGAAAATTTTAAAAAAAATATCTAATAGATTTTTCATCTTTCTAATCACCACGGCGAGAAAAGAAAGGATTTTCTTCTCTTTCATGGAGATGACGTCCCAACTATCCACCCAACCATGCAAAAAAATATAGGTTTGTTCTTTCAGAAAGTCTCTCGACTACAAGGGTATTTTGATTAACGTATTTTAATATAAGATCACCATGATAGTGATGTTGGATATCTGTCTGCAAGAATGGATTTTCTATCATCGTATTGGACAGTGATTTAAAGAGTCGAGATAATTTGAAATCACTGTGACGTAGGATTACCATGATGCAACTAAATATAGTGATCTCATCATCTCCATCTACATCACCCTTGATCTTTGGTGGATCATCGCTTGCCAAATATCCTCCTATATTTGATAACAAATTGTTGTCCCTGGTACTCTTGTCGATAGAATTCAAGAGGCATTTCAAAGCCTTTTTCTGGGGTCTACATTGTTGGTGGGAGAGGATCTCATCTCATCTTCTTGGGAAAATATATGCAAACCAAAGAACCATGGTGGGCTAGGTATTCAAGACATAAGACAAAGGAATACTGCGCTTATGGCTTGCCTTGCAGCTGAGATAATTCTTCGTCCAACCTCTCTGTGGTCTCGTTTAGTAGCAACCAAGTATAACCTTAATGGATGGCATGATTACACTTGAGGTGTAAAATATTCAGCTATATAGAAAGAAGTATGTAAAGCATCATGGGTTATTCATGATGGCTTCTCTTGGCGAATTGGTTCACGTCAGCAAATCAGTATTGTTACGGTTATGGGTCAAGAGGTTGAATAGTTTAGATGGTGAGGTTATACCTCCGCCTCCGCCTCCACCTCCACATACGTGAGGTATTGTCTACTTTGACTCATGACCATCTTTAGGCTTCAGTGGACCTTGATCGTTTAAAGCCTCACAGTTTTATTTTTTAAAATACACCTCACATTACCACAACACAGCCTCCCAGTCAAGAGAGAGTATGTGTGGATAGGAGGCAATTCCCACAGATGACGCCAATATTACGGTCATGGGTCAAGGAGTTGAATGGCTCAGATGGTTGGCTTATACCTCCGCATATGTGAGGTATTGTCTGCTTTGACTCATGACCATCTTTAAGCTTCAGTGGGCTTTGATCATTTAGAGCCTTACAGTTTTGTCTTTTAAAATGCGCCTCACATTACCACAACACAGCCTCCTAGTCAAGAGGAAGTATGTGTGGATAGGAGGTAATTTCCACAGACGGCACCAATGTTACGGTCATAGGTCAAGGGGTTGAATGGCTCAGATGGTTGGCTTATGCCTTCGCCTCCACATACGTGAGGTATTGTCCGCTTTGACTCATGACTATCTTTAGGCTTCAGTGGGCCTTAGGCTTCAGTGGGCCTTTGACTTCAATGGACCTTGATCATTTAGAGCCTCATGATTTTGTTCTTTAAAAAGCATCTCACGTTGAGAGGGAAGGTTCTAATCTATATAAGTCATATTCCTTTTTGACTCATAACTGATATGAGACTAAAGAAGCCCTCTCTACACCACAACAAGTATTATCCATGATCCCCGGATATGTAACCATCCGATTAAGTATTTGTCAATTTGTATGAATGAATCCAGTCAGTTGGAAGATGCTGCAATATCTTCCTTGTTAAATGATCAAGGAGAATGGGATGAGAGTAAGTTAAACCAGATGTTTGGCAATGAAACGACTCATACTGCGGTGAAAATGCCAATGCTTAGATATCTGAAACAGGACTTTATAGTATCGTATAAAATTGGAAGAACCATAGTGAAAGTTCGGCAGGTTTATAAGGAGTTGCTGTCACACATGGCTACAGAAGAGGTAATTCCTTCGTTCAGAAGTAAGACACAATCCCATGAGTAAAGATGTTCTGGTGGACGGTTATTTGGAATAGGCCCCCTATCAAATCTTTGCTCATTCATGGTGGTCTAATTCCAGCTACTATACGTAAATGTGAACTTCATACTGATCATGAGGATGTTGAACATGTATTGGTCAGATGTCAGGCTGCTTTTCAGACTTGGAACCTGACCAATACTTGCATTGAGAAATTCTTTGTCCACCACCCGAGAAGGAAAAAAAAAAAAAAAAGCATACACCACTTCACCTAATTAGGCTACATAGTACAATTAATAATATGATAGATATTTAATGCAGCTTAGTATTTTTTGTAAATTTTTCTGATCAAAATGCCCTTTCTTTCTTTTACTCTATTTTGCACATGTTTGATCAGAATGTCATGGACAATAACAAAGCATTATAACAATCAACAAGATGTCACAAAAAATAATAAGATTTCATAATAATCGTATAACATCCTATGACATCTTTTCCCATTCTATGAACAATTATCAAGAAGCAATATTACTGATGCAGGATATCATACCAAGCACAGGATGTCATAACATTTTTTAAGATGTCATCAGATTCACAGAAAGTCATATAAGACATCAGAAACTAATAATAGTTTTTTTTTTTTTTGCTCTATAAATTTTTAGACAATATATATAATTTTTTATATCTTTATATGATATCCGATTAATTATTACGACTTCTTATGTCTTGAAGGAAAAAGATATTTTGATCAAAAAAAATTTAAAAAAGAAAAGTCAGGTTGCATTAAATTTCTATCCTATTATTAATTATGTGGTCCAATCCAATGAAGCGGGGTATTTTTTCTCTATCGAGGGCAGTGGATAAAAAATTTCTGGTACTTCATTATCCATCAACTGTTCATTTCAGCCTCTGGTGGATCTTACAAACTTCCTTGCAAGTTGTGGTCATCCTTTGCACAAATCCATGGTGGCATAATTATAGCTGGATGTTGTGGTCTGCCAGAAATGGTTGGATCTTTGAACATACAAATATGGTTCCTACTTCGATTGCTGCCCAATCTATTAAATTGGCTAAGGAATATAATGATTTCAGTACTGCCCGGCACTAAGGTTCCTGCAGCTCCAGTAGTTCCACACCTGTGATTATGTTAATGATTTATTGGTACCCCCTTCCCAGGATGTACTGAAGATAAATTTTGATAGGGCATGTTTTGTATGGCAATTCCAAGGTCTTCCGAGCTGCATCAGTACCTTATGGAGAGCTTAGGGCAGCTTGGGAGGGTCTTTTGGTGGCTGCCAATGTTCTTCAAGGTTGGAGAATCATAATTTTAGGAGACTTGGCTGTGGTCATCTCATGAATCAAAGAACACATCTTCAGGAGATGGTCAAACCCATTAGTGAAGGAGATTTCAAAATGCTAGTAAAATCCTGGGATTTCTTTCATCCGGTGCATGAAGCTTCCTAATGATTGGTTCGCCAGGACTCATCGTCAATAGGACTATCAGAGCTCTTCTTCTCCCCCCCCCCGGAACGGGCTGTGCCGGTTCATAGCGATTCTAAACTGGTTGATGTGTTGAGAACGTGGAACAAATTTGGTGGTGGAGAGTGGTAGAAGAAAAATATGATAGCTTGAGCTACGTTTGCTTATGATACATGGACTGTCCTCTCATAAAAGCCCTCTGGCAACGAGAAGTTCCACGTGCGGCGGGACAATTCCCCATGTGAAAGAGCAACATTTCCTGCATGATAAGAAAACAGAGTATTCTGTCTGGAGCCTCTTCCATATTGTGGTCTTAAAGCTCATCAAAAAGGTCTCAAGCTATTCCAGAGAACTAAAGATATATTTAGTTTGCAATCGAAATCAAAATAGATTGAGGTGAAAATCGAAATGACCATGTCCTCTAATACATTTGGTTTGTGATTGAAATCGAAATCAAAATCGAAATCGAAATAAAATTTAAATATATATAAAAAAAGAGAGAATTGGACATTCTCATTCCCATTTCAAAGTCCAACTTCCCCGATCCAAATATATCCTATAGTTAATTTCCCGTCTAATCGTGCTTGTTCTTCTGCAAGGGCCAGAGTCTTTTTTTTGGGAGAACTTATGAACGTAAGATCGGTCACTAGAGGAAAATAGAAACTTAATTGGAGGTAATTGTTCGCAAGATCAGTGAGTCCCTAGATGACTTAGTGTCGGCAATTCAGATACACTGGCTTCTGAACCTTTCTTCATAGTTGAGAAAAATCAACTGTGAGCACTGGTGGAGCACCATATTATGATAAATAACCTTCAAATTAAGCAAACCCAGAGCATCATAGACATCATGCGGACCTGACCCGATACCAACTTTAGCCCAGCTAGAGCTTCCCATGCTGCATCTCCACAATCATTTGAAAGAAAAACTGATATGCATCACTATGCCATCTTTGAGACGAGAGATAGTATGCATGGTTCCTTAGAAGGTCAGAACAAAAGAGCTAATCTCTATACATATTTCCTCTGTAAAGTTAGATGACATTTTTTGTGCAAATGAAATTAACAGACTGAATTGATCAAATGGAAAATTTGTCCTCTCTATCCCATTCAAGTGTTTTTGCCAAAACTATAAAATAGTTTGTAAATTCTTTCAAAAACGACATGCAGAGAACCTACCAAACTATGACTAATGAGTTAAAGAATCGGTCAGGGATATTTAACAAACAGCGCATAGCTAGTGTGAGTACAGGAGGGAGGAGAACAGATCCGGTAATGAAGAAAAAGGAGAAGAAAATAAACAGTGGAAGTGAGAAGAAAAATAAGGAAGAAAGGGTGATAATAATGTGGCACGGTGAGGTCTTGGAGGTAGAATTGTCGTGGTAGTGAAAGAGGAGACTTGGACCATCTCGGCGAAATTGGGAGAGAGAAGCGGGCTTCTTCCTGGGACAACGAAATAATCTTATCAAAGCTTTGAACACTGCTCTAACTAATCCATATGTACATACAGCACGTGTGAAGATCAAAGTGGTCAATAGTTGTAAATAACTCATTGTACATAAACTCTTCTTCATAACACCATGAATAAAAATTGGGTGGTAATCACCTCCCACTTTAAATCAGAAAAAACTTGGTTTCTTTCTGCTGTTTTCTTTCTTTATGCCGATTACAAAATAACTAAATGCAGCCATAGATTTCTCAAGTTTGCAACCAAGTTACCCACTTTTTTATTTTTGGTAAAGCGGAGAGGTTATACTTCCGGGTATAATACATCCAATAAAAACAGAGAATAAAAATATCATGCAAAATAGATGGAATATATGACATATCAATCACATGGCTCCTCCTGAATGCTCTGCCACTCCAGATCCTTTAGATATCATGCATAAACGGGTGGGCTGTGACATCCCCTTCTGGCCTGGACCAACTTACCCTACTTCAAGTGGAGGAAAATCTTTAGATAATAATATTTCATTTGTGTGTCGGCTTTTTTTTTGGCTTCTTATCGAGTTGTTGGCTCCTTTAGTTTACTTAATCAATTAAACAAATGAGATTGTAGTCCTTCTGACTGAGCCCCTTATCAAACTAATCTGATGCCCCCTTTCTTTATCTCTGGTCTGCAAGCTCTTCTGGCTAAAACTTCGAAAGCACGAACCAGTGACCAACATAGTGGAGAGCCATTACATTTTCTTTCTGTTGGTTGAATTGCTAAATTCTAGACTTTCCTCTTAATCCCTTTAAATACGCCAATAGGCTCATGTTGCGGTCAATCCCCTCATCACCTGTCATCGAAAATGAGCACCTGCAAGAGAAGTCCACACTGATCGGAGATACCTCCGGTGGGGACCCTCCGACGGTCAAGTCAGAGAGGAGACTAGGCAACAGTAGGAAAGAATCAGGGGAGCTCAGCGAGAGAGAGAGAGAGAACTAGAGAGGGGGAGTTCCGGGCTTCGAAAGAACCTCCCGCAGCATTGTTGCCTTCCCCCTTTTATAGTAGAGCGCGGCGTGGTGCCGTCATTAATGGTGCAGACAGCTGGGGGAAGTTGTCAAATCGTCGGAGGCTGTCAGAGTCACCACGGACTGTCAAGTCGCCGTGGGTTGTCAAATCGCTGGGATTAATCTATGTCCTTAGCAGAACAATGTCCCAGGGCGGCTATGCCGCATGCTTTTGTCAGGACGGCAGCCTTCAGCAGTCGTATGGCGTTTGAGGGAGCCGACCGGTTGGAATGTCGGGTGAAGACCCAGGGACCCCCCTCCGACGGTTAGTCTGATGCGTTACGAAAGTCGGAGGTCGGGCTCCATCGTTCGGCCAGTCAGGAATGGAAAGGGTCTGCCCTACCGACATACCTTCGGTCAGATGGCATCGGCAGTCGTCGGTCGGTAGAGTCGGGTGTTGGTCAGGCGGACCCACGTGAGTCGGCGTGAGAGAGACCGGTCGGTATATCCCAACAGTTGCCCCCCCACTCCTGATCGGATGACGTGCTGGCCAGCATCCTTGCGTGGGCGGCGGCTTCGGGCGAAAGGAGTGAATATCCGTCGCATTAAGCTCTGACTCTGACGACCGTATCATTGATCGATCCGATGCCAGACACCAGACGTCCCATCAGTGTCAGGCATCCTATCGGGAATAGGAACCGCGTTTCCGCCGTCTCTTCGGGAACGTGAACCGCCACGGCTTTTTCGCCACGTGGCGGGGGGCCATTGGGCCGAATCTATTCAGACGGATGGAGGCGACGTGCCTGATCTGGGGCAGGTGCGTCGAATCGTCGGACCGAGGAAAGGCCCAGATGCTGCCACGTGTCACGATCTGGGAGATTCTCGTTGGGCGTGCTCTCATCCCGACCGTCGAGGGGCACTATATATACAGGGTCACCTGTATCCAAAACCCTACTTTTCAAACCTGTTGTTGAGACTCTGGCCGAGCGGTCCCTTGTCTCAGGTAGCTGCCTCCGCTTCCTTCCTTAGAGAGTTTTCTAGGAGCCTTCGTTGTCTTTTATTTTTTTCTTGCTTCCTTAAAAAGTTCTTCTTTCTTCTCTTGTTCTTTGACTTCGGTTCTACGTCATGGCCAAAACCTCCCCCGAGGAAGTCGGTCGGGAACCTGACTGACGATTCTCGATCGACCCGGAGGTGGAGGTCTCTTCACTTTCGGGGCCGAACGTCGATCGGCTCCGGGAGCAGTACTGCATCCTGGAACAGTTTCGGCTGTTCGCCCCTGGAGCCGTGGTCGGGTTAACAACCCGCCGCGGGTCAGGTGGCTTTTTACGTCGAGGACCTCCGGGCCGATCTTCGCCTTCCGATTCTGGAGTTTGTCCGGAACGTGCTGGACTACTACGGACTGTGTCCGATGCAGCTGGCGCTGAACTCAGTCCGAGTGATAGTCAGCTTTGCTTTGTTGTGTCGGCTTTTGCCGATCAATCCTCGTATTTTCCTCTTTCGAGCCTTTATTATTCTCCAACCCCACCTAAAACCCGAGGGTGGTGGTTTTTCAACCCTCGAAGGGTCTATCCTTTATCACTGGTCTTCCATCGTCGATTCATGGATGGAAGAACCAGTTCTTCTTTGTCTCTTCTCCCGTTCCTTGGGGTTCCCTTCCGCTGGGGGACCCCCGAACTCAACCAAATGAGAACAGTCGGGTGGAGGCTGGGACCGAGAGGATTTTCACCGTCTGAAGGACATCTCGATGCCGAAGCAAAGGAGCTCGTCACCGAGCAAGCTCTGTATGATGCCAGTCCGAGCTCGGTTCCTCGCCTAGGTTTGTTTTTCTTTTCTCTTCCCCTCCCCTTTTTTTTTCGATGCTGATCCTCCGTCGAAATTGCAGACATGCCGTCGAGGGTGAGGTTAACGGAAGCCGACGTTCGGCAACACACGGCACGGAAGAGGCCGGCGCACGGAGCCGAACCATCACGGCCTCCCAAGAGGCCCCAAGTAGCACCGACGCGGCGGGAGCAGAGCCCGGCTCTGAACGGGCATCAGATCGGGAGCCGATCATCGCACTGTCAGTGCCGATAGTGCCCACCAAGCCCCATCTGAGGAATGATTGACCGAGGGAGCAGCCCCATCCGAGGGACGAGTGGCCGAGGAAACGATCGAGGATGTGCCGGTCGCTCAGCCGGTGGAAGAGGTTCGGGCAGAGGTACGCGAGCCCGATCAACCCGCATCGACGGCCGCCGCACCCTCGGGAGGGACCCAGTCGGGCTCGAGTCTGCCCTTCCTTTCTGACGTCAGGGCCTGGGTGTCTGAACGAGGAAAGGCCCCGATGGTGCCTGGTGATGACAGGAGGTCGGCCAGTCGTGGCACGTCGTCTGACGCCTCACTTCTCGAAGGAGCGTTGGCCCTGGCCAACCACGACTTGGCCAGGAGGTTGTGCAGGCGATCATCCTTCCGACCGACCATGAGGTCATGAAGAACCAGCGGGTATCCGACATGCTTTCCTCCTTCTACCCGACCATGATCCGGGTAAGTCTTTCTCCTTTACTTTTCATTTTCGTCGTCATTTTTTATAAGTTCGGTCTTTTGACGGTTGGTCTTGTTGTTTGCAGCTAATTTATAACATGTCCGAGTTGGAGGTCGGATATCGGAGATTCGGCGATCTCCGGACGGCCTGAAAAGATAAGGCCATGGCCGCCGAGGTCGACAAGGTGGTAATGGTCGACCAGCTGAGGTAGTCGGTCGACCGGGAGGCCCGACTTGAAGAGGAGATCTCTCGCCTCACCAAGGAGGTCTCCCGCCTTACCGGCACTCTGGTTGCTTTGGGGACCGAGCTGCAGTCGGCTCGCGAGGATGCCAAGCGGAAGTCCTGCACTGTTCGCCGGCTGCGTCGCGAGCGGGACGACTTCATCAAGGAACTCAAGGCCGAATGCGAGCAGCTCCGGATAAGTTTGGAGAATCTCGCCAAAGCCGAAGAAAACTTATCCTCCGCCCAAGCCGACGCAGACATAGCGAGGACGGAGGCAGAGTCGGCGAGAGAGGCCATAGGTCGGGCCGGGGAGGACTTCCGTGGCTCCGATGAATACCGGAAGAACTTTTGGAGAGCGGCTTCCTCTCGTACCGAGTCGGAGGGCCGTCTGAAGCCTGTATCCGGAGCTAGATCTCGGCAGCATCGTCTCTCCAAAGTCGGAGGGCCAAACCATAGGAGAGGTGGCCGACCCGTCGTCGGGAGATCGCACCATCATGGAGGAGGCCGACGCAGACCAAGCTACCGAAGGTGAGGCGGCTCCGACCCCCGATGCTACCTCGGCCCGAGCGGATACGCCGACCGCCCCCAGACTTCTCCCAGTGGAGGAAGCCGACTCCGATGAGTAGTCGGAGCTTGTTCTATCTTTTTCTTCTTCTTCTTTTTATTTTGTTTAGTGTACTTGTAATCGATCTCCGGCCCAATTTTCTAAACTTAGTTCAAGTTTGAATGAAATCAAAATCTTTCCAACTTTTTCTCTATCTTTATGTATCTTGGGATATGTCGTGTATGCCTCGCCGAAATGCTTTCGAACATATAAGTCGTAGGCCCGACGTACTAGCTAGGATGTTCGGTAAGATCCCAGGTAGCTAGTCGGGATAGTTGATAGCGTACGCCATGGTAAAGGCAGAGCGAGCTCCAGCTTTTAGATCGGCCTCCCGATTGTCATATGACCCGACAGTCGAGAGCTTAAGTCGAGCGCCCGTTGTCCTGACCTAAGTCGGGCATATTCGTCGAGTCGGGCGTCGTCCGTCCTTCAGGCGTAGCTCTTTGACTCGATCATTTTGTAGAGTCCGGTAGTTGAATAGTGTTCGGCGTATTTAGTTGATGACAGGCGGTCATCTATTGTCCGATTCTTTATCGGGCGTATGTGATAAACGGTGATAAGCCGAATACCCTTCGATCAGTCGTGACCTGGTCGGCATGTCGCGAACGCGACGTTGGTCGCGTTGGCGTTTTGCCTTTCTTGGCCAGAGCCAAGTCGGCAAATTAGCCAGTTGCCTTGCTCAGGAGCTGGCTGCAGAAGGGGCGTGGCTTCAACTTAGGGAAGTTTCATCGCCATCGCCGGCCTTCCACCAACGTAGATATGTCGGTCGTCGCAAGAGTCCGATGCGCCATCGATGATTGGGTCGTAGATTTCCAATGGAATGCTGGGTCCAAGCCGTGGCGTCGGGGTTCGCACTACCAGCAAGCACCGACGCACCGTTGGAGGGCTGGGATCTAAATTTCGAAGCTTTGAAGCTGAGTTTGTATTCCGAACAAGGGCACACAGAGTTTACTGGTAGTACAACTTCAGATTGTCGGTATTCCAAGTCCGGGAATGGCGCTTCCTTCTAGAGTCTCTAGTCGGTAAGCTCTCGGTCCGTAGGTGTCCGCTACCTTGTAGGATCATTCCCAGTTCGGAGCCAACTTTTCCTGGTCTAGAGGCTTCAAAACTTCTGCCTTTCTTAAGACCAGGTCCCCAGGCCTGAAAAGTTTCGGCTTAACCTTGGTGTTATAGTATCGGGCCACTCTCTGTCGGTAGGAAGCCATGCGGAGTTGAGCCTCGCACCGGAGTTCGGGTAGGAGGTCTAGGTCGGCTCTCCGACACTCGAAGTTGCCTGGCTCTTGGTACTACTCGACTCTAGTCGATGGTAGCCCGATCTCGAGTGGGATCATCGCCTCCGACCCATAAGCTAAGTTGAAAGGAGATTCTCCGGTCGGGACACGGGGTGTCATTCGATACGCCCATAGGACGGAATTCAATTCCTCGACCCAGAAGCCTTTGGCTTCATTCAGTCGGGTCTTTAGCCCATGCAGAATAGTCGATTGGTCACCTCAACCTCGCCATTGGACTGTGGGTGCCCGACCGAGGTCAATCGATGCGTGATATGAAATCTTGCACAGAACTCCGAAAGTCACGGTTGTCGAATTGTCATCCATTGTCGGTGATAATGGTATGCGGTAGTCCGAACCTGAAGATGATAGACTTCTGGACGAAGTCTTCCATCTTTCGCTCGGTGATCTCCGCCAGAGGTTCGGCTTCCACCCACTTAGTAAAGTAGTCGATTGCGATGACTATGAACTTCCTTTGGCCAGATGTCGGAGGGAAAGGATCGAGTATGTCGATCCTCCACTGGGCGAAGGGCCACGGGGCGACAATAGGAGTGATTTGGTTGGCTGGTCGGTGTTGTAGGTTAGCGTACCTTTGACATGGCTCACACCTCTGAACCAACTCGGCCGCATCCTTTCTCATAGTGGGCCAGTAATAACCCTGCCGTAGGACTTTATAGGTCAAGGATTTGCCCCCCAAGTGATTTTCGCAGATCCCTTCATGTACTTCTCTGAGTGCGTAGTCCGCGTCAGTCGGTCCCAAGCACCTGAGCAAGGGAAGGGAGAACGATCTTTTGTAGAGTCGGCCATCTATTATCACATATTGGAAGGCCACCCATCGGAGTCGTTTGGCTTCCGTGGGGTCTTCAGGGTTGGTTCCATCGGATCCATCCAGCTTGGTTCGGCCACTAGTTGCAGCATCTCTTGGCCCTGTCGATGCTCGGTTGCTCAAGACTCTCCACCAATGTCTGACCCAAGGTGTCGTAGGCTGATGTTGCAAGCCTGGAGAGTGCATCGGCCCGAGCGTTCTCCGACCTGAAAATATGGGAGATCTCAAAATACTTGAAGTGTGTCACGAGATCTCTCACCTTCTAGAGATATTTTGCCATAGTCGGGTCTCGCGCCTCAAAGTCACCTTTAACTTTCCCCACGATTAGCTGGGAGTCGGAGAAGACTCTGAGGCTGTCGATCCCGAGCTCCTTTACTACCCCAAGCTAGCGAGGAGCGCTTTATACTCGGCTTGATTATTGGAGGCTTTGAAGTCGAACCGGAGGGCATACTCAGTAACCACTCCCTCTGAGTTGGTGAGCAGGAACCCGGCCTCGCTCCCTCGAGCGTTGGAAGCTCCGTCAATGTGCAACACCCAGGTAGACCCGGGGTCAGGTTCGGAGATTGCAACTTCTCCGGGGCTCCCGCCTTCCGATCCTTGTTCGATCATCGGGCACTCCATAATAAAGTCGGCCAGGACCTGGGCTTTCAAGATAGGTCGCGGTCAGTACTGAATGTCGAACTCATTTAACTTCATTGCCCATTTCGCCAGTCGTCCCGATGTGTCGGGGCGGCGCAAGATCGCCCTCAGGGGCTGGTCGGTGAGGACCACAATAGCATGCGCTTGAAAATACGGACGGAGTCATTGTGCAGACACGATCAGGGTGAATATCATTTTCTCCATCTTTGAGTATCGAACTTCGGCTTCGTGGAGCACTTTGCTGGTGTAGTATATGGGTTGGTGAATTCGGCTCTCATTCTCCCGGACGAGCACTGAGCTAACCGCCTCTAGGGAGGTTGCCAAATAGAGGTACAGCATTTCTCCGACTTTCGACTTTACAAGCAGTGGCGGGGAGGCCAGGTACCTTTTTAGGTCTTCGAAGGCTTATCGGCACTCATCCGACCAAGAGAAGTCCTTCACTTATCTCAGAGTCTTGAAGAACGAGAGGCATCTCTCTGCCGACCGAGAGATGAATCGATTGAGCGCAATGATCCTTCCGTTAAGCATCTGTACCTCCCTTTTGGTGCCCGGGTGCCGCATGTCGATGATTGCCTTTATCTTCTCGGGATTAGCCTCAATTCCTCGCTGAGAAATGAAGAACCCGAGAACTTCCCCAAAGTCACCCCGAAGGCGCATTTAGTCGGGTTTAACTTCATCCGATGTCATCGAAGAGTGTGAAAAGTTTTTTCGAGGTCTTGGACATGATCTGAGGCCTGCGCACTTTTCACCAGCATGTCGTCTACGTACACCTCTATATTGCGCCTGATTTGGCCTTTGAAGACCTTATTGACGAGTCGCTGGTAGGTGGCCCCGGTATTTTTTACTCCAAAGGGCATTACCCTGTAGCAGTAAAGGCCCTTGGCAGTCACAAAGGCCGTGTGCTCCTCATCTTCGGGTGCCATTCGGATCTGATTATATCCGACAAAGGCATCCATGAAGCTGAGCAGTCGATGGCCGGACGTCGCGTCTACCAGCTGGTCGATTTTCGAAAATAGAAAGCTGTCCTTCGGGCAGGCGTGATTTAGGTCGGTATAGTCGATGCAGATCCTCCACCTCCTGTTGACTTTTTTCACCATGACAACATTGGCGAGCCAATCGGGGTACGTGGTTTCTCTGATGAAGCCCGCCTCGAGTAGCTTGTCCACTTCCTCGTCGATGGCCTTCGGTCTTTCTGGAGCGAAAGACCGCTTCTTCTGCCTCACCGACCTCATTTCAGGGTTGATGTTGAGTCGATGAGTCATCATCTCTGGGGGATGCCGGACATATCCGCTGCTGACCAAGCGAATACGTCGGTATTGGCCTTCAGCAGCTCTACTAGCTGCTGTTGCTCAGGGTCGGATAATTGAGATCCGACCCAGACCACTCGTTCGGGATTCTCCGCTATCGGGACGGAAACCAGCTCTTCGGTCGATTCGCCCCGTTCTTCCTCTCCCCGTTGGTCCAACTTGTCGGCCGTCAGGGAGTCCTTTGCTTCATTACTTCGAGCAGAGATTTTGAAGCATCGCCGAGTGAGCTGTTGATCCCCCGCATCTCCCCGACTCCATTTTTGGTCGGAAACCGAACCAGCAGGTGGTAGGTTGAGACTATAGCTTTGAGGGTGTTTAGCCCAGGTCTTCCAAGTATGGCGTTGTAGGGCGAAGGTACTCGGACGATTGCAAAGGTTAGGTGGACGATGCTTTATCGTGGTTCGGTTCCAGCCGTCAC
Source organism: Elaeis guineensis (assembly GCF_000442705.2). Taxonomy (NCBI): domain Eukaryota; kingdom Viridiplantae; phylum Streptophyta; class Magnoliopsida; order Arecales; family Arecaceae; genus Elaeis; species Elaeis guineensis. Next base: position 5,881,093 of record NC_025994.2, on the reverse strand, counting down.
GGGAAGAGTAACTTCTCCTTCCACTGTGACGGCTTCCCCGGCGAAACCCACCAGGGGCGTGGAGACTCTTTCGAGCCGATCAGTCGACAGTTGCATTCGGGAGAAGGTCGAATAAAATAAAATATTAGTCGAACTTTCATTATCAACAAAGATCCTTCTTACATCATAATTTGTCATTGTTGCTGAGACAACAACAGCATCATTATGGAGAGTTTGAATTCTCCGAGCATCCTTGTCTGTAAAAGTAATTACATCATCTTGGCATAGCTTCTTCGTCGACTCCCCTCCAGCAGTCGTCCCCAGGTCCAGTCGTTTGGAGATCATGTTGATGATTCCGATCGTGGGCTGATTGTTCACTGCTTCCTCAGTCGGTTGGGGTCGTCGGTCGGGGATGGGTCGGGTCGGCGGTTTCCTTCAAAATTTTTTGAGATACCCCCGACGTATGAGGGCCTCAATTTCATCCTTGAGTTGGATGCACTGCTCAGTGTTGTGGCCGTGGCCCCGATGAAATCGACAGTACTTTTATCGGTCGAGGCCCTTTGCCTTCAAAGGCGGAGGCCGTCGCAAATATTCTTCCCCTTCGATCTCCATCAAAATCTGCGCACGAGGAGTAGAAAGGAGAGTATAGGAGTCATACCTGGGATGCATCGGCCTCGGACTTCGCCATCGAGGCAATCTCGAGCTCCGTCACTGGGGTGAGACCTGTTTGTCGGTCGAGGGCCTGCTAGGCTCGGTAGGGGCTCGACCCTTCCTTCGCTTCTCCTTCGGGCCCTTGGCCTCAGTCAGGCGTCGGTCGGAAGCTCCTTCATCTGCGCGCACGTATTTGTACGCGCGCTCCAGCAGTTCGACGTATGTCCGGGGGGGGCTTGTCCAAGGAGTACGTAAATCAGGACCCCCTTAGCCCCCTCTTCATAGTCGAGATAGTCATGTCTTCGTTGAGGTCTCGAACCTCAAGCGTGGCCGCGTTGAATCGCATCACAAAGTGTCGAAGAGTCTCATTTTTCCCCTGCTTGAGGAAAAAAAGGCTGTCCGAAGTTCGTGGGGGCTTCCGACTGATGCTGAAATGGGCCACGAAAGCATGCTCGAGCTGTCCGAAGGAGTGGATGCTTCCTGAGCGGAGGTCGGAGTACCAGGCCCTGACGGCCTTGCGAAGTGTGGCGGGGAAGCCGATGCAGAGAAGAGCATCGGTTGCCCCTTGAATCGTCATGAGAGCCTTGTAGCTCTCCAGATGGTCGATTGGGTCGGTGGAGCCGTCATAGGGCTCCACATGAGGTATCTTGAACCGACTAGAGATCGGCTCGTCGAGGATGAGTCGGGAGAGAGGTTGGGCGGTCTGGAAGTCGACGTCGTTCGAAGACTTCTGTCCGTCCACCTGAAGCTGGACGAGCCGACGATCGATTTCTTCGAACCTGCGTTCGTAGTCGTCGGCCCGTCAGAGCTGGGAGACCCTGGGGGTGGAATCCCCCGACAAATCCGAGAGGGAGGCAGACGGTGTTCGCGGTCGCTTCTCCTTCCTCGCTCGTTCCAGCTGGGAAGGAGAAGGTCGTCGGGAAAGATGGGTATCATGCCGTGGCCGCCTCTCCTCCTCTCGGTGGGAGTGCTGTGACAGCTGCTCCAGAGGAGGAGACAAAGACCAACGCAGGCGTCGGTGGCTGCTCCTGAAGGGCATCGGGTGCGCCGCCGGTTGCCCCACCGGTGATTGTGGCAACCGGGTTGGTTGTTGTTGAAGGCTCTTGACTGCATCCGTCAGCATAGTCATCTGCCGCACAATTGTTGCAATTTACGCCCCGTGGTCACCACAGGATGTGGAGAGCTGGGCTCCGCCATGGAGGGTGGAGGAGAGGTCTCTTCCCGACAGAAAGAGTGCCTCGTCGATCCGGTGGCCCTCGATCGCTGAGCCCTGGTTCTTGTCATTTCGAAAAGATTTTTCCAAGCTCTATGGAAGTCAGACAGCCCCTACCTGGCGCGCCAAAATCTGTTGCGGCCAATCCCCTCGTCGCCTGGTCATCGAGAACGAGCACCTGCAAGGAAAGTCCACACTGACCGAAGATGCCTCCGGTGGGGACCCTTCGACGGTCAAGTCAGAGAGGAGACTAGGCAACAGTAGGAAAGAATCAGGGGAGCTCAGCGAGAGAGAGAGAGAGAACTAGAGAGGGAGAGTTCAGGGGCTTCGAAAGAACCTCCCGCAGCACTGTTGCCTTCCCCCTTTTATAGTAGAGCGCGGTGTGGTGCCGTCATTAATGGTGCAGATAGCTGGGGGGAGTTGTCAAATCACCGGAGGCTGTCAGAGTCGCCACAGACTGTCAAGTCACCGTGGGTTGTCAAATCGTCGGGATTAATTTATGTCCTTGGCAGGACAATGTCCCAGGACGGCTATACCACATGCCTTTGTCAGGATGGCGGCCCTCAGCAGTCGTACGGTATTTGAGGGAGTCGACCGGATGGGATGTCGGGTGAAGACCCAGGGACCCCCCCTCCGACGGTTAGTCTGATGCGTTGCGAAAGTCGGAAGTCGGGCTCCGTCGTTCGGCCAGTCGGGAACGGAAAGGATCTGCCCTACCGACATACCTTCAGTCGGATGGTGTCGGCAGTCGTCGGTCGGTAGAGTCAGATACCGATCAGACGGACCCGACGGTGAGTCGGCGTGAGAGAGACCGATCGGTATATCCCAACAGCTCATTAATTATTATGACCACCCTCCAAAGATGAAGCAGTTCCCTGTGCTTTTTGTCAGGGCAAAAGACTATTTGGTCCATGGTGCACAGCTCTTTATACTGCTTCCTACCAGCATATTTTTAGGCAATCTCAGTGGTTCCACAGGCTGATTTTAAATTTTTAGTTCAGCTTCTGAGGGAGTTCGTATTTCATATCAAGCCACAACCAGGACAGAAAACTAAACGTTAAATTGATAGGTGAGGGAATGGATGATTTGAAAAACTACTTTCCAATAACTATGATGGATGACAATGAAATAAAAATAATTTAAAAGAAATAGTTCTGCCATTTGAATTAATAGTCTGCTATAACAGCCTATTTCAGTTGCTGTAATGGGGTACGATGGCTAACGACACTCCTTTAGATATAACTCCAATGGAACAGTGGAGTTAGTTTCATTGCATCATCTACTGCATTGCATTGTTCTTTCCAGTTTGGCCAGCCTATTGGCTGGCTGATTTGCCTGCTGGGTGACATATAACTATTCGAATGGCACGCAAGAAATATTTCGCTATCACTTGATCATCTTAGGTAGGCGCCAAGTCCACTTTCTCCTCGTATATAAGCAAGGCCTTATGAATCACAATGGAGAAGTCAATGCTTTTGTTCCCAAAAGCAAGAATGATAGGATCCAATAGCATATAATGAGAGGAAATGATGTAGATAATTGTTAAGAAAGATTGAGTGTTAACTTGGAGTAGAACCAAAGCATTGTATCTGCCTCTCTAAACCATCCAAAAAGTGTCGGGCATGATGGGCCACCTACCAATCAAATGCATGTAACACACACACACACAAGAAAAAAAAAAAAAGGGAAAAGAAAACTGTTCTTGTCCCTTAAAAAATCCATTTAACCAACAGTATCTTTGGGGAGAAGATGTGTGTTAGGTGCGATGATTTTCTAAGGTTATCATCAGCAAATAAATAGGATTTCCCAATGATGAAAACTAATGATGGTACTTAGCTTCTAGATTAAAAATTCCAGTTCAGTCTATTTCCATCTCTACAATGTATTCAATTGTATGATGACTTGCAAACCAACAGCTACCTGATTAATTTTCTGGGTTACAATTAGAACAGCTTGGCATGTCCCTCCAAAGCATGAAATGCAACTACCAGTGCAGCTCCCATGTTGATATCTTATCCAACAACACTAGTGGTCCAACTTGCATGGCTGCTTTTACTTCTAATAAAACACACAATTTCTTGCCATAAATCCTTTGCAGTATTTGTAGTTTATGGTGGTTAAGAGCATGGTAAATGGTAATAAGACTTTCTTGTTGTTCTAAAATCCCATTGATTTTTCTTTTGAAAATTTATAAAATTATAAGATGGGGAGGGGAAAATGGAAGATAATTTTTGTCAATAAAATGTCTTCGGTTTTGCCGGTGGAGAGAAAGGTTACCCTTGACTACAACCCAATAGAACCAACATTTGGAAGAGAAGGTGTACAAAACCCTGCATCTCAAGCAAAAATATGTCATCTTTTCCTGTAACAATCTTATCATGTTATTGTAACGTTTTAATGAAAATCTAAACTCTGTTGGGAGTTGTGACCCTTTAAAGATCTTGATATTTTTTAATATAAAGAACTTCTTCGGCATTTCTTTTAATATTTTTGCAGTATTAAGTAGATTAGAAGAAAACTATTGTATTTATAAAAAATAAAATCAAAATTTTCCGGACTGCAGTTGACTCTAGAAGGTTCACTTGATCTCTATACTCATTTTTCCCTCAACCAATGTATAAACACATCATCCAAAATTTGAAGGCATGATTATAAGCTTTTATTTTCCTTTCTTTTTCCTTTTCTTTGCTGGGATAGGGAGGAGCCCCACTTACACCAAAAGTACACTGATGTTATCACAATCATCCATTCATCGATGTCAGAATCATACAAAAAATTTTACTACATATTCCACACTGTTGATATCACAATCATCCATTAACTCCTTTATCAGAATCCATCACATTCATAAGCCGTGAATCAACCCAGTTTATTATCGTTATCAAGGGCTCAACTTAAAAAGTGTGGGTCACATCATTGCAAGCTGTCATGTTTTTTTCTACTTAGGATGGAATAGAAGTTCCTGGATAGGCCAAGATGCTGAGTTCTTTTCCTAATTAATATAAAAAAATTATTTATTTAAATAATTTGATTTTTAACTTATTTATCAAAATGATGCAAAGTCGGTAAAATACTATTTTGAATGGCATTTTATCATGGCCACGTCACCCCTTATTTTTCACGTAGACCACGTAAAAAAAAAATAAATTAAAAATAAAAATATAAAAAAATATGGTATTTTTAAAAACGCCATATTATTTGACATTTTATTTCCCCCCCCAAAAAAAAGAAAAAAAAGGTAAAAAATAAAATAAAAAATTAAATTTAAATTTAAATTTATAAAAAAATAAAAATTTTAATTTTGATAAAAATAAAAATTATCATTTAAAATTAGTATCTCCATTTCAAATTATCTTTTTAAAAAAAATATCTGAAAAAAATTGGTGTAAAAAAAATTAAAAATACCATTAAAAATTTTAAGAAATAGAAATTATAATTCTAAAATTTAAGAAAATAAAAATTTTAATTTTAATTACAATCACCTTTTCAAATTAATTTTTTTAAAAAAATATCATAAAAGAAGAAAAAATTAAAAAATTAAAAATTTTAAAATAAAAAATTTTAATTTTAATTTTTTAAAAATAAAAATTATTTTATTTGAAAAATAAAAATTAAAATTATTTTAGAAATAAAAATAAAAATTTGAAAAATAGAAAAAAATTTTATAAAATAAAAATTTTAAAATAATAAATTTAATTTTAATTCAAATAAAAAATATAATTTTAAATTATTTTATCCATATAAAATTTATTTTTTTAAAAAATATCTCAAAAAAATCTTAAAAAATTAAAAAATAAAAAATATCATAAAAAAAATGAGAGCCAAATAAAAATTATAATTTTGAATTTAAAAAAATAATTTTTTTTAAATTCAAATAAAAACCATCATTTCAAATTATTTTCTCCATTTCAAATTAATTTTTTTAAAAAAAATATGTCAAAAAAAAATAAAAAATAAAAAATAGTGCCATAAAAAAGCAAAATATTTAAAAATAGAGAAAAAAATAAAAATTATAATTTTTAATTAAAAAAAATAAAATTTTTAATTTTAATTAAAATAAAAAATACCATTTTAAATTACTTTTTCCATTTCAAATTATTTTTTTTAAAAAATATTCCAAATAAAGAAGTAAAAAATGAGAAAAAAATGAGGAAAAAATAAAAATTCAAATGTTAACTCAAATAAAAAACATAAATTTAAATTATTTTTTTTATTTAAAATTAATTTTTTTTAAAAATATCCCAAAAAAATTTGTGGGGGTTAAAAAAATAAAAAATATCATAAAAAAAAATATCAAAAAAATGAGAAAAATTAAAAAATATAATTTTAAATTTAAAAAAATAAAAATTTTAATTCAAAATTTTTTTCAATACCGCACCGTACGTAGCTGTTTGTGCCCGTACCAGATCGAGATGTACCAATGCGGTCTGATTCATCTCATAATTAAATTATCTGATATACTATTATTATTTACATTATAATTTCTATAGTCCTTTTAGCATAACTTTTTCTCTCCTAATGTTCTGAGACATATTAGAGTATGTGTAACCATATCCACAAAGCATAATATCCGATCACTTGAAATTATATAATATAAAATAAAATTAATAATTAATAATATTAAATAGAATAAAAATGTCAAGCATATAAAAAATAGTACAATAAAAGTTTCAAAAATACTAAGTACAAATCTAAAAAAGATTAAATCCCATAAAGACATTGTGGTGCCCGTGGTCGCTTGGACCTTCTCAGGAAGGTCCTCAACGGTTGCTCCTGCTGTGATGGCTCCTCCCCTATATCAGTGGAGGAGGTCTGCTAGTCATGCTGCTCAGGAATAACGGATGCTGTCGGATCATCTACGGACTGAGCGACCCACTCAACCCTCTCATCAGATACATGGATGGGCCTGAAAAGAAAGTATCATACTCATATGGCCAACTGGTATCCGATGATGTCATCTGGGGGATGTAGGAAGAAGAAGGCGCTGCCATCTGTGGATCAAAAAGCGATGGCATCTGTGCAGCATCTAGTGATGACATCTGCGGAATATGAAGTGATGACATATGTGGAACATATGGTGACGGCGTATATCTCATATCTGGCGCATCGGCTGCTCCACACCAAAGTGCACAGTTATATGGATCAACACCAATCGTCACCAATATTTTGAAACTTGTTCTCTCTATCTCACGCAGTATCCGAATCCGTTCGTCCTCATCAGTCGTAGATAAAGCACGACGAGCGTCCAACACAAGATCCGACATAGAATTAGTCTACAAAATAAAAATAAAATAGTCAATATATTGTAAAATATAAAACAAAAATATAACACAAACAACATAAACTAATTTTCATAGTCTTACCAAAAGACGCACAGCAGAACTCTCATCCTCGTATCCGAAAACTGCATACCGAGGCTGTCCAATGACTCGCACTGTAATGCTAAAAAATCAAGCCATGTAGTCATCGGTATATGAACGACCTCTCAAAATGGGATCACCATGAACAATGTGATCTCGATGTGCATCCCAAATATCGATGTACTCTGCATGTCTGATACGCCAGTCAATACGATCTCTCCCTCGTCGATCAATATGATGAAGTCCCTGGCTGGTATCAAACTACTCTGGGATACCCTGAATCTGACCAAACTGCCGTAGGACACGATAGGAAAGATGTCACTCTACCACATCAAAACAAATAAGTGGCACCCTAGCAGTCCATATGTCATGTCCAACTGTACACATCTACGGCAATATAGCCAATATCTTACCTGTATATGGCTCCCACAAAAATTGATAGAGTTAAAATAAAAAAAATTAGTAAGCTAAAATTTTAATAGATTATGAATACTGTAAAATGATATTTATAAAAAATTCAGAATTTATCCATCTATATGTATCAACTAATGTATCCAATTGGCACCTATAAATTCGTGCCACTCTCGTCAATACGTGATGAACATTGAATGCAACGTTCTATCTGTTTCACAATCTACTTATGTTAAATAAATTTTATCGAATTTAAAACAGTAATTTTCAAATAAAAAAATAATATTTTTATACCTATATCCCAATGGTCCGTCCAACCTGAATGAAACATCAGGATGATGCTGCTCTAATGGTATCTCGAGCAACTGTCGTCGTAATGGACTGATAGTCGGCATACGCTCCCATACCCAATCTGCAAATTTCAAAAAAATCATACATGATATATCCAATGTTTGGAATATAATTGAATATTAAAAATAAAAATTTTTAATTCACATATCTGTAATAATACAAGATAACCACCAATCTCGCTCTGATCAGCATAAGAACCCTGACACATAGCTCTGTACAGGCAAGCTAGTACTGCACTGCCCCAAATGAGTCTACGAGCAAAGTCTAAATCCTCTAATAATGGCAAAAACATCAACTTCATCTTATTCGATGAAGTATCGGATAACATGACACCACCTAACAATCGTAGCACCTGACCTCTAACATACTGCTGCACCATCTCCTCTGGTGCATCATCCGCAATATGAAAATATCGATAACGATCATCCAAACACTCAATCCTGAGTCACGAATGATCGAAAAAGTATGCGTTGGGCTCAAATCCTAGCAATCGCAAGCACAAAGCCTGCCACTCTGGAATGGTAAGCGTGGGTCAACTCCGGTAACTGGATCGCCATTAACTGGTAGTCCAGTAAGGATACTGACATCCTGTAAAGTGATAGTCGTCTCACCAAATGGAAGATGAAATGTGTGTGTCTCTAGACACTATCTCTCAAGCAAAGCAGTAATAAGACCAACGTCCATCTATATATGACCGATCTGATATACTCCATAGAATCCAAGATATCCAAGATAACGTCCATCTGTATATGGGATGTCCTTTGTCCTCCAGAAGTCAGTATCAGATCATCGTAGATGAAGGTGTCTGAGCTCCTGCAATAAAATATAATAATTAGATAATGTATATGATTTTTCAAAAAAAATTTAAATAGTAAATAGGATTGGAATGCTTACGCCGTCATCTAAAATAGTTTGTGATCGATGGTGCTCCTGCAATGTAAGAATACTGTTGTCTCGAGGATCGGGATACCGCGGATTGTAAGCCATAATACACTAATGAATCTAAAATAATGATATTATCACAAGTGTATTAAAAAATAAGAAATATGATATGATAGCCATTCATTTTATGAGAAATATATTTTAAACACAATATTGTCATACAATACAACTTAAACACAAAATTCAGTTCATCTCAAGATATTAAACACGTATATTCAAATACAATCTCACAGAAATACATAAAACAATGATGAAAATATATCTTCAGAGCCTTTAATTTCTTTCATTGCTTGAAGTTGAAGTGTGTTGAAGTATCTTAGGACAGCGGCGACAGTCATGATCCTGTTCCTTACAAATGCCATAGTGGTTCTTACTTTTTATTTACCTATCATCCATCTCATTTCGTAGTCTTGTTGACTTTGGTCTAACTTTCTGCTTGGGTCTCAAATGATGATGATCAAGAATATATTTGAACATACGTGTATGCATCCAATAATCTTTATGTGGTAATGGATTAAAGTCACTGCTCCAAGCATTCATATATGCTGTAATTGTATATACATCATCCACAAAACCACTAAAATATACAGCAATTTCTTGACACAGCTAAAACGTGTGAACATGGATATTTGTACATGCTTCACTTTCCACAAGAATATTTTCTTTCAGCTAAAGTAATAGTATGAAAATTTTTTCCACCTCGTAACTTTGCGCTTGCTCTCCTCGTAAGCACTTCATATATATTTCTTTGAAGTTTGAATGCTGTTACTCGATGCTGGTTAGCTTTAACTTGATCTTCAGCAATCTTAATTGCAACATGAGAAGTAAAAAGATTATTTGAATTCTCTTCTACATATCTCAAAGCTTGGGCATATCTCATATTGAAGTATTTCACAAGACGATAAAATATCATTTGAACACAAGCTGTAATTGACACATTTCTAGCTCCTTGTAAAATACTGTTAAAAATCTCAGATAAATTTATAGTTAAGACACCATAGCGCAGGCCATCATCATGTCCCAATGTCCACTTCTCATTTTCTATCTCTGTAACATCTGGCCCATTGGGCCTTAAACCCAGCCCATAAAAAAAAATGAAGAAGACTCCCGCAGGGAGTCTTCTTCTCCTGACCGGCTCCTAATCGGAGTCCAAAATCTCATCGAAGAGGAGTCAAACTTCTCTCCTCTGGCTCTATTTAAGAGGGAGACCCTTCTCCTTCTTTCTACCAAAGAATCCTGGAGTGAAACGGCGAAGATCGTCGGAAATTGCTCGTGGAAACCATCATCGTGCCCGCCGCAATTCCTCATCAGAGAGGTCGTCGGAGCTCGAGGTAAGCATGTGGTTCTCTTCCTCTCTTCTCTCCCTTCCTTTTCGTGCCGGTGTGCACGCTCGTCGGTAACCGAAATCACCAGATTTTATCATGGGAGAGGTTTCAGTTTTTTTTTTTATTTTCGGACGTCGGTGGTCATCACCGGCCATCGGTTTGGATCCCTTGGGATGGCGGTGTGCTCTCCTCCGACCGTTGGCCATTCTCGTGTCGACCGATCGTCGGTCGGCTAATTGTATGAGGGGACCATTCGGTCTCCTGTTTCATTTTTTTCACCTAGGGGAGGCCACGGGAAGAAGTAGAAGAAGGAAGAAAAAAGAAAAAGAAAAGGAAAAAGGAAAAAGAAAAGAAAAAAAAAAGAAAAAGGAAAAAGAAAAGAAAAAGGAAAAGAAAAGAAAAAAATAAATAAATAATAAAATAAAAATGAGAGAGAGTTTCTCTCTCTTCCTTCAGACTGAACCCTTACTTTCTCTCTCTAGAATTGAACTTTCTCTCTCTATTTTTTATCTCTAAAATTTTCTCTCTCTAGATTGTTTCTCTCTCTTGATGGATTTCTCTTTCCAAAGTTATCATTCTAAGATTAGCGTAGTGAAAGGCTTCATTTTGATGATTTTGATCGAGTTTAGGGAAGAGTCCGATTCCAAATGGAGTTTTGATTTCGGATTTGTTTAGATTTAATTTTGAATTAAAATTAATGTAAGAATATAATTTTAGATAATAGGCACTGAAGAATCTTTTAAAAGTTAGTCGATCTATTCATTCAGTGCTCTGTGAAAGGTAAGTAATGAATCATCTTCTCAAGATATTGCATATTTTTTCTGAAAATAAATAATTATTTTTGAAATTATGTATGATTTATGAAATTATATTTTGAAAGAAAAATACTTTTGAAATATTATGGTTCGTCGATTATGCACATGTTCAGTGAAAAATTATGATATGTTATGATACAAAAGTATTTTGATACAGATCGGATTTATGCTTTCAGCCTAACTATATTTCAGTGGACCCCGCCAATGGAGATTATATGTTGGTACTCAGTGGATCCTGCCAGTGAGAGTTGTGCGCTAGTATTTAGTGGACCCTGCCAGTGAAGGTTGTGCACTAGTGTTTGTGGACCCTGCCAGTGGAAGTTGTGCGCTGGTATTCAGTGGACCCTGCCAATGGGGGTTAAACGTTGGTCATAGTCGAGGCTGTTGAGTTACGAGTGTTTTGAATCGAATCGGATTTATGATATGTGAATATTTGAAAAGATTGGATTTGTATAAAATCAGCATGAAATATATTTATTTGCAGCATTGTTCTTGAAAATTATATAATATCTGAAATATCTAGTTGAGATATTTATTACTTACTAGGCTGTCTAGCTCATTATCTTTCTTTCTATTTTTCAGATTCAGATAATTAATTGCGAGCGCAGGAAGAAATATTGGGACAGAATTTTTAGATGAGAGATTTAGCATTGTCAACTTCATTGAACTTAGATCTATTATTTTATTTTTAGTAAAATTTTATTGGATGTAAGATATTTGATTTAATTACTTAAATTAAAGTTGAATAATAATTATTTGAATTTATTCCACTGTGATGCATTGATGATGAGATACCTTGCATGCTTATGGAGAAAGTTCTTCATAAGTATGCGGTGGTTGTCGCGACCTCTTGCTCGCTATCTCAGGCCAGGGGCATGATAATTAATATGGTATCAGAGCATAAGTGGATAAATTATAACGCATAGAATTAGACATAGTATGAGTGTAGGTGGGTAGACATTAGAAATATTGGGACGTTAAAGTATGAGCATCATAATAAACCCATCTTAACAAATAGATAAATGAATCTAATAAGGTTTTACTATTACAAGGTTATTATGCCTCCCCGTAGAATGACAAGAACTACTCAAGAAATTGCAAGAGAGACATCACAACCACGGGATGGTAGCACTCCCCATCTGACCAGTGGCACCCCTCAGGAGGAGGGAGTCGTAAATCCTAATAGAAGTACTTCAAGAGCACATCAGGTACCGGATATGGCTCAGTTAATGCAGACCCTAATCGGGATAGTACAAATGCAACAACAAATACAGCAGCAAATGCTTGAACAACAGCAAATACAACGAGATACACAACAACATCAACATCCACCACCACATGGAGAGCAATCTGTACAATGGAATAATATTTCAGAATTTAAAAAGCTTGCTCCTCCAGCTTTCAAGGGGACTACTGAACCTTTGAAGGCTGATAACTGGATAATGGAGATGGAGAAGGCCTTCACTGTCCAAGAGTATCGTGATGAAGAAAAGATTCGATATGCAGCTTATTTACTACAAGAAGAAGCATACAACTGGTGTCAGCGACTACAGCGTAAGTATGAACAAGACGACGAAATACTTACCTGGAAAAGATTTTGGATTACATTCTACGATCAATATTTTTCTCGGAGTATAAGGATCCAGAAAGAGCAAGAGTTTATTTATTTGAAGCAAAAGGGTATGAGTGTGACTGAATATGAAGCAAAATTTACAGAGTTAGCAAAATTTGCTCTGAGATTAGTGGATGGTGAGCAAAAATATGTTCACAAGTTTGAGATGGGACTGAGAACTGAGATTCAAAAACAAGTGGTTCCATATGAATTGACAACTTATGCAAATGTGGTAAACAAAACACTGATAATTGAAAGAAAAGTCAATGAAGAATGCATGGAAAGGAAAAGAAAGCAAAGAAAGAGAGTAAAATCAAATGATACACAAGGACAGAATAATAAAAACATCAAAAGTTCAGCTAAGGGAGCAATAGATAATAAGACTCAACAGATTGATGGTGAGTAGTGCTCCAGATGTGGCAAAAATCATGCATACAAAGATTGCCATTAGAATACAGGTGCTTGTTTTAAATGTGGTCAGATGGATCATAAAATTGCTAGCTGTCCGCTAAATACTGAAAATCAAATTGGTCAAAGAACTTATGAAGAACAAAATAAAGGTGGTGGATAGATTTTTAAAACCCAGAGAAGAGTTTATGCGCTTACTCAACAGAATGCACAACTTCCAATGCAATGGTGACAGATAAGAAAAATTTTGAGGATGAAATTTATTTTTAGGAGGAAAGAATGTAACATCCAGCCCATTGGGCCTTAAACCCAGCCCATAAAAAAAAAATGAAGAAGACTCCCTGCGGGAGTCTTCTTCTCTTGATCGGCTCCTAATCGAAGTCCGAAACCTCATCGAAGAGGAGTCAAACTCCTCTCCTCCAGCTCTATTTAAGGGGGAGACCCTTCTCCCTTCTTCCTACCAAAGAATCCTGGAGCGAAACGGTGAAGATCACCGAAAATTGCTCGCGGAAACCATCACCGTGCCCGCCGCAATTTCTCGCCGGAGAGGTCGCCGGAGCTCGAGGTAAGCATGTGATTCTCTTCCTCTCTTCTCTCCCTTTCTTCCCATGCCGGTGTGCATGCTCGTCGGTGATCGAAATTGTCGGATTTTATCGTGGGAGAGGTTTCAATTTTTTTTTGATTTTCGGACGTCGGTGGTCGTCGCCGGCCACCGGTTTGGGTCCCTTAGGATGGCGGTGCGCTCTCCTCCGACTGTCGGCCATTCCCGTGCCGACCGATCGTCGGTCGGCCAACTGTATGAGGGGACCATTCAGTCCCCTGTTTCATTTTTTTTCACCCAGGGGAGGCCACGGGAAGAAGTAGAAGAAGGAAGAAAAAAGAAAAGGAAAAGGAAAAAGGAAAAAAAAAAAAAAGAAAAAAAAAAAAGGAAAAAGAAAAGAAAAAGGAAAAGAAAAGAAAATAAATAAATAAATAATAAAATAAAAATGAGAGAGAGTTTCTCTCTCTTCTCTCTCTTCCTTCAGTCTGAACCCTTACTTTCTCTCTCTAAAATTAGATTTTCTCTCTACTTTCTCTCTCTAGAATTTCTTTCTCTAGATTGTTTCTCTCTCTTGATGGATTTCTCTTTCCAAAGTTCTCCTTCTAAGATTAGCGTAGTGAAAGGCTTCATTTTGATGATTTTGATCGAGTTTAGGAAAGAGTCCGATTCCAAATGGGGTTTTGATATGGAATTTGTTTAGATTTAATTTTGAATTAAAATTAATGTAAGAATATAATTTTGGATAATAGGCACTGAAGAATCTTTTAGAAGTTAGTCAATCTGTTCATTCAGTGCTCTGTGAAAAGTAAGTAATGAATCATCTTCTCGAGATATTTCATATTTATTCTGAAAATAAATAATTATTCTTTAAAATTATGCATGATTTATGAAATTATGTTTTGAAAGAAAAGTACTTTTTGAAATATTACGGTTCATCGATTATGCACATGTTCAGTGAAAAATTATGATATGTTATGATACAAAAGTATTTTGATACAAATCGGATTTATGCTCTCAGCCTAACTATGTTTCAGTGGGCTCCGCCAATGGGGATTATACGTTGGTACTCAGTGGACCCTGCCAGTGAGGGTTATGCACTGGTATTTAGTGGACCCTGTCAGTGGGGATTGTGAGTTAGTGTTTGTGGATCCTACCAGTGGGGGTTGTGTGTTGGTATTCAGTGGACCCCGTCAATGAAGGTTAAACGTTGGTCATAGTCGAGGCTGTTGAGTTACTAGTGTTTTGAATCGAATCGAATTTATGATATGTGAATATTTGAAAAGATTGGATTTGTATAAAATCAGCATGAAATATATTTATTTGCAGCATTGTTCTTGAAAATTATATAATATCTGAAATATCTAGTTGAGATATTTGTTACTTACTGGGCTGTCTAGCTCATTACCTTTCTTTCTATTTTTCAGATTCAGATAATTAATTGCGAGCGCGGGAAAAAATATTGAGATAGAGCTTTTAGAGACGAAATTTAGCATTATCAACTTCATTGAACTTAGATCTATTATTTTATTTTTAGTAAAATTTTATTGGATGTAAGATATTTGATTTAATTACTTGAATTAAAGTTGAATAATAATTATTTGAATTTATTCTGCTGTGATGCATTGATATCGTGATGAGATGCCTTGCATGCTTATGGAGAGAGTTCTTCATAAGTATGCGGCAGTTGCCGCGACCTCCTGCTCACAATCTCGGGCCAGGAACGTGACAATCTTGGACAACCAGCTCCAAGCCTCTTCATTCACTGTTCTGATCCTATCCATGATAAAGTTAAACTTGCGAACTTGATGAGCGCTTCCTGCTTGCCATACTGCTCTTTTCAGCTACATATTTTTAAAATGAGTATTGAAATTACTGCAGATATGTCTTAAGCAGTATCAGTGATAGGCACGTAGTGGACTCCATCCAATAGACTCATCTACGATGGTATTTAATATACTTAGATGCCTGTCAGAAATTAAGCATATTCCATTTCTATCTTTGACGATATGTGTTCTGAGCTGAAAAAGAAACCAACTCCAACTTGCAGTCGTCTTCTCATCCATAATTACATATGCTAATGAAAATATCCCATTCTCTGCATCAATTCCTGTTGCAATTAACATCTTACCTTTAAACTTTTCATACAAGTGCATGCCATCAATGCTGATTACAGGATGGTAGTGTGTAAAACCCTGGATAGATGGTTTAAAAGCTCAGAAAATATAATTTAAAATTAGGATATTGGAATTCACAGTTTGAAAAAAAATTCATGAAACAACTGTACTGAAATTTGCATGTTGAAGTGCAGTCATATAATAGGGTAATTTAGCATAAGATGACTCCCATTCTCCATAAATATCAACTAATGCCTTCTGCTTTCCATACCATGCTTTCCTGTATGACACTGTATATTGAAATTGATCATTAACGGCTGCCACAATAGCTTCAACTTTGACATCGGAATCTTTCTCAACAATATGTCAGACTAGTATGTCAATCATCCTTCCACTGACATGTTTGTGGTCTCGACTCAACCCTGTAAACAAACGAGTGTGAGGACCCTCATATTTTATGATTTGAAAATATCCATGTTTTTTCAACAATGCAGCACGAAGCCTCCATTTACAATTTTGAACATTATCTGATGATGTGCATCGTACGGACCATAATTTCGAATATGACTGAACTACATTGTATGTCCGATGCTTCATAATGTGATAAAGATCAACAACTCTCCTTACATAATCTTTACTCTCAAATATTAAACCTTTAGAAAATTCAGTCATCGAGGAGTCCCAAAATTGATAGTCAGAGTTCAATCTTCGACCAGCACTAACGCAACCACCATCATCTAAATTTATATCATTAAAAAATTATGGAGGTTCGTACAAACGAAGTTGAGGTTCTCCCACATTAATATTAGCTTGAATATCTTCATCATCATTCTCATCTTCACCATCATCATCATTACTGCTACTGTCCTCATCTATCCAATAGTCTTCATCTTCGCTTTCATCTGACTCAAAATCTAGATTATCAGAATTTATTCCACCGACTATCCAGTCATCGTTTCCTATATGAGTGTCATCTCCCGCACTTACCACTACTTCTAGCAACGGAGAAGTCACCATAGCAGAAGACACAGGAGAAGTCACCATAGGACTTTGAATAATTGGACAACTAGGGCCGGCAGTAGTGGAATGTTGTTCTGCAAATATGGTCTCAACACTATCGGTTTGCACCATAGGAGTTACGAAAGGTGAGGAAGGCCCAACATTATTGTCCGCTTGAGTTAAAAGCCGACTATAGTATCCAAAGCTCGGTACATCTTCTTTTTCAATATATAATTCCAAAAAATTGATATTCTATATATTTCAAAGGAAAGGTCAGCATTTCTTCGACATCTTCATCGCCATCAATTGGAACTAAGATATAATTGCTCTGCATTAACTGTCCCGACAGATTAAGAGATTTTCATTTCAATTTTATTTCATATTTTTCTTTGTCTACAGGAATACTGCTGTATAAATAGTCCAATAATTCTTGACGTGATAATGATGAAGATACTCTAATCATCCGATTTGCAGGGTGACTGTACTGCACACCAGTTTCATCATTCTGTATTATGCCATCATAATATAATAGTACACGAACTCGAGTACTGGTCATTTTCTCAAAGAAATCTATGACAAAATCAAAATAAAAATATATAGTATTACTAATTATTTTATTGTTTCAAAAAATTTACATAATAAATGCATCATATCATCAACAAATAGGTACAGATAGATTCTATCCCATTCGAAAATTGCATTAATTCTATAGGTTAATTACATTAATCAAATGATACGCAAAAAGGATCAAAAAAAATTTCGATAGCATTTTTCCTTAGTTCTCCCCATACGACTGAAAATGTGTGAGGAGAACTAAAGAAAAATACTGTCCGAAATTTCTCTCGAACCCTCCACATATTATTCGAATAACGTAATTACCTATAGAATTAAATGCAATTTTCAAACTGTCCAAACTGGACAATCAATTGACTAATGTATATATTTTATGGTACCCGTACAAAAATATATAATCAAATATATATTTTATACGGATATCGTAGAATATCCTACATTGGTCAACTGACAGATCTACGTTTTCATGAAATGTAATATATTTTAAAATTTTTAAATTATGATTGAATCAAAATTTAAAATAAATCTTAATCTAATGAGAAAAAATAAAAAATAATGAGATAAAAATAAAAATTAAAAAGACTGAAATAGAAGGGTGCCGCAGGGCCGTACGGGCCCACCATCGGAGGGCCACCGCCGCGGATCGAAAGAGAAGGGCATCACAGGGCTGCACGGACCCATCACCGGAGGGCCACCGGGGCTCGCCACTGAGGTCCACCGGGGCCCGCCGTCGTGAATCGAAAGAGAAGGGTGCCGCAGGGCCGCCCGGGCCCACCGTCGGAGGGCCACCAGGGCCCGCACCGCCCGTCGTCAGGGGGCCGCTGCAGGGGCCTGCCGTGGCCCATTGCTGGGGTGCCGTCGGGGCCCACTGTGGGGAGCCGCCGTCGGGCTACTGTCGGGGCCCGCCACCTGCCGTCGGCCGTCTGTCGCCATCGACCAAGGAAAAAGAGGGAGAGAAAGAGAGAGGAAGAGGGAGAGGAGGGGGCCGGCCAAGGGAAGGGGAGGGTCGGGGCCCACCGCGGGGGGCCGCCGTCGGGGCGCGCCGACCCGCCGCCGGCCCTCTGTCGTCGATGGCCAAGGAAAAAAAGGGAGAGAGAGAGAGAGGAAAAGGGAGAGGAGGGGGCCGGCCAAGGGAAGGGGGCCGGGGCCCGCCGCCGGCCCTCTGTCGTCGGTGGCCAAGGAAAAAGAGGGAGAGAGAGAGAGAGAAGAAGAGGGAGAGAGAGACAGGAAGAGGGAAAGGAGGGGGCCGGCCAAGGGAAGGGGAGGGCCGGGGCGCCGCCCGGCCAGCCACCGGCCCTCTGTCGCCGGCGGCCAAGGAAAAAGAGGGAGAGAGAGAGGAAGAGGAAGAGGGAGAGAGGAGAGGAAGAGGAAAGAGAGAGGAAAGAGCTCACCACCGCTGGGAGGTCGCCGTCGTGCCGCGGAGAGGAGAAAATGCTGGAGATAGCCGGAGAAGAGGGAGAAGAAGGAGAGAGGGGTTTTTTTTTTTTGGAATTTAAGCTTCAAAAATGCCAAAGGAAATGGCATTTTCAAAAACGCCATTCCCTTTGGCATTTTTCTCCATTTTTTTTTTAATAGTTTTTTTAATTTTTTTAATTTTTCTTTACTTATTTTTATGTGATTTTTTAATAAATAAAATTAATTTAAAATGGGCATAGTAATTTGAAATGATAATTGCTTATTTGAATTAAAGTTAAAATTTTTTTAAGTAACAATTATAAATTTTATTTTTTTATCATTTTTTATTTGAATTATAATTAGAATTTTTAATTTTTTAAATTTAAAATTATAATTTTTATTTTTAAATTAGAATTATAATTTCTATTTTTTCTATTCAATTCTTTTCCTTTTTTTCTTTTTTATGATATTTTTTATTTTTTTTACACCAATTTTTTTTCTTTTTTTCAGATATTTTTTTAAAAAAATAATTTGAAATGGTGAAAGTAATTTGAAATGATATTTTTTATTTTTATTAAAGTTAAAATTTTAATTTTTTTTTAAATTTTAATTTTATATTTTTATTTTTTATCACATTTTTTTTCACTTTTCGTATGGCATTTTTTTCTTTTATTTTTTTGAATTCAAATTAAAATTTTAAATTTTTTTATAACTTAAAATTATAATTTTTATTTTTTTCTCATTTTTACCATTTTTTTCTTCTTTTATAAAATTTTTTTGAGGTATTTTTTTATTTGTTTGGAATATTTTTTAAAAAATATGAATTTAAAATGAGAAAAGTAATTTGAAATGATGTCTTTTATTTTAACTAAAATTAAAAATTTATTTTAATTAAAATTAAAAATTTATTTCTTTTAAATTTAAAATTATAATTTTTATTTTTTTTATTTTTTTAAATTTTGACTTCTTTTATGGCACTTTTATTTTTTTAATTTTTTTATTTTTTTGAATATTTTTTTTTTAAAAATTAATTTGAAACGGGAAAACTAATTTGAAATAATGATTTTTATTTGAATTAAAATTTTAATTTTAATTTTTTAAAATTTAAAATTTTTATTTTTATTTTTTTCTCATTTCTTTCTTATTTTTCTTTTTTTATGGTATTCTTTATTTTTTAAAATTTTTAAGTTTTTTTAGATATTTTTTTTTAAAAATTAATTTTTAAATGGATAAAATAATTTAAAATTATCTTTTTTATTTGAATTAGAATTAAAATTTTTATTTTTTTAAAATTTATTTAAAATTATAATTTTTTTATTTTTTTCTCAATTTTTTTTCCCTCATTTTTTTCTTCTTTAATGATATTTTTTAAAAAAATTAATTTTTATGGTATTTTTTATTTTATGCTATTTTTTAATATTTTTTTTGAGATATTTTTTTAAAAAATTAATTTTTAAATAATTTTTGAATTATAATTTCTATTTCTTTTCGATTCTTTATTTAATGATATTTTTAATTTTTTTTACACCAATTTTTATTCAGATATTTTTTTTAAAAAGATAATTTGAAATGGAGATACTAATTTTAAATGATATTTTTTTTATCAAAAATTAAAAATTTTTATTTTTTTATAAATTTTATTTTTTTAATTTTTTTTATTTTTATCTTTTTTTTGGAGGAAAAAATGTCAAATAAAAATGGTATTTTTAAAATACCATATTATTTGATATTTTTTTTTTTAATTTTTTTTACGTGATCTACGTAAAATAATAGAGGGTGATATGACCATGATAAAATGCCATTCAAAATGACGTTTTATCGATTTCTCATCATTCTGATAAATAAATTAAAAATTAAATTATTTAAATAAATTAAAGTTTTTTTATATTAATTAAAAAAAAACTCCCAAGATGCTACTCCCGGAGCCTAAGATTTATACGTAGAAGCACGGACCAACATCCTTCGAACCTCACCTTTTGCCACTTGCTTTAACAAAATTCCATAGTATTACAAGTTTTTCGTACTTGGTCCAATAATTATTAGTATGTCACAAAGCACTGTCTCTAGCATATAAGCTTCTCATACATTTCACAAAGCAATCACCAGTAGCAATTAACAACAATTACACCTACAGCCTTGACCTGACTTTACCTAGCTTGTTAGGGCTACAACCAAATAGTAAAGTTTGTTTTTGGCATGACTTGAGCATCCTGACCACATAATTACCTAACAACAACACTAGTTTTCGAGTCCAAACTATTTGGGCTGTTTTGCTTTTCTTTTTTTAAATAAAATAAATTACAAAAATTCTTCAAAATTTAGAGATAAATTATATTTATATTTAATAATTTAAAAAATCTATATTTATCCTCCTGAGTTATATTTTTAATCTAATACTTTAACTCATAATCTAACAGAGTGTCAATCAATCTGTTAATCTTAAATGGGATCTAAATTGACATATGAGAAAAATTTTAAAAATGATCAAAATAGCATTAAATGATATAACATCTATTCAAAAATACGAAAAAAATTATGCATCATTTTTTTTTTTTGAAGATGATTTTGATTTTTACATGAGGTAGATAATTTTATTGATATCACTCATTTAACTAATTTAATATAAATTTTACAAACTATTGTATGTAACTGTATAGACCTGAATCTTAGAAAGGTTTTATAATTTATTATTATAATAATTTTTTTTTTAATGAAAATCTAGGGCATGCTGCTGTTATCCTCAAACTGGTGAAAGTTTAGGTAGGTTCACGGGAGGTCCAGCTTGGAGCGACCACACCATTTTTCCGTACAGCCGACTCACACCATTTCTGTAAACGACACCGTAACGGTTTTCCTCGCGACCGTCCGTTCCAGCGAAGCATTCCCTGGATCCCCTCACCGTAAGTGCTCACTCCCTCCCATCCAACGCATCATGCGCGCGAGATACCCAGTCAATAGGCTGCGATATAAACGGGGAGCGAGGGTTTGGGGAGCACACCGCCCACCCGTCATATAAAAGCCCTAGCTAATCTCTCCTCCGCTCCCACCCATCCTACCCGTCCTCCTCTCGCCGCCGCCACCTTTTCGCCGGAATCCTAGCCGGAGACCCACAGGACGAGGGCTGCGCTCGGAGGAGAAGATGAGGGAGATCCTCCACGTCCAGGGCGGGCAATGCGGGAACCAGATCGGGGCCAAGTTCTGGAGGTGATCTGCGACGAGCACGGGATCGACCACACCGGCAAGTACTCCGGCGACTCCGACCTCCAGCTTGAGCGTATCAACGTCTACTACAATGAGGCCAGCGGCGGGCGCTATGTCCCCAGGGCGGTGCTCATGGATCTGGAGCCCGGGACCATGGATTCCGTGAGATCCGGCCCCTTCGGCCAGATCTTCCGGCCGGACAACTTCGTCTTCGGCCAGTCTGGGGCTGGCAACAACTGGCCAAGGGGCACTACACCGAGGGCGCCGAGCTTATCGACTCCGTTCTTGATGTGGTCCGCAAGGAGGCCGAGAACTGCGACTGCTTGCAAGGTTTGTGGTTTGAAATGGAGAATACTAGGGT
Source organism: Elaeis guineensis (assembly GCF_000442705.2). Taxonomy (NCBI): domain Eukaryota; kingdom Viridiplantae; phylum Streptophyta; class Magnoliopsida; order Arecales; family Arecaceae; genus Elaeis; species Elaeis guineensis. The sequence goes on along the minus strand of NC_025994.2, from coordinate 5,858,842 downwards.
TTCTGTTCGTTTTCTTGCTGATGTCGTTCAAGATTTCGTTTTAGTAGCATTTTGTAAGACTTTTATGTGTTTTTCTTTGATTTTCCGCATATTATCTGATATGTTGTTAATTTGGTTTTGCGATGTAATTTACATATGGTTAGATGTATTTGTGTTATTTGTCTCATTGAAGGTTATTAGGAATTTTGATATATTTCTTTAATTTATCCTTTCTTTAGATATTAGT